>NW_026463620.1:0-74462 GCF_021730395.1 Mercenaria mercenaria
AGGCAAATGCCAGCCAAAAATAAGGATGAAAAATTTTTTTTCGCTAAAAGCATGATATATTTGGTTAAATGGTACATTTTTAGCCATATTTTAATTATTTAGCATTAATTTTTGGCAAAACTTTTGTTAGAAAGCAATATTCGAAGAAACATTTTTCAAAATGGCGGATATCCTGAAAAAAAAAACGCTCGTACATCCTTAAACAGTGTCTCTATGTTTGGTTATGGACTAACTTGAGGTAAAATGATATAATTGGCCAATAAAGTAGTACCTACCTCTAATTTTGAAACTATTTATTTGCATAGATCCAGTGCATCCACAACTGACAGACTGACCGGCGAAACTGTAGTCCATGTTTACACCTTACCATTCGGATTACTCCGGGCATATACACTTGTATCTGTCTTGCAACGAAAAATTCCGAGAATTCCGACTGGCTAGAATTTGCATATTCATTAGCTTATGCACATACAAGATTTAAGGGGCAGATAATGACCGATAATAAAAATGTGTAACATTTGTGTGTTAACAGACTTGATATTGCCTCTTTATGAGGACTAAAAGTTTTTTGCATAATCAAGAAGTGGTCCTCAAGGAGACTCCATATCTTGAAAAACAACTAGAGGACCCGTGTGCAAGTCCTCGAATCAGAGGAGGGTTCTCGCACCGTTGGTGTGTTTACAATAATCACGCCTCGCAACGTCTGCTATACAAACGCACACACACGCACACAAATTATTCTGACAATTTAAAATACATAATGTATATATCAATGGAATGAAAATCTGAAAATTTTTAAGCAAAAACAAGTTTATGTAAACCCAGTCTTTAAAAACTGATTTTATCATGATGACAACATACGGATGGTGAAGATACATCTTTTATCCTTACCTTGCTAAATTTCTATAATGAACTTGCCAATCCTTTAAGTTGGAGACTATTAACTATTAGAAGGGGTGCTTACAAAAAAGATACTAACTGGATGGCGAAGAGTTCAGCCATGATCAGACTACACGAATATGCAGGCTGATCCTGGTCTGCACTGGTCGCAAAGGCAGAATCACTTGCCACAGGTTTGCTAAGAGTTAAAGAAATATTAAAATTAAGAAGAAACTTTTTACTATATTTTGATTTATTAGTAAGAAATGAATTTATAATTACGTTACCGTGATTTAGCGCAAGATGCCATTAAATAAAATTGTGTTTTATTGTGAATAAACATCAATATGCGAGCAGCCCTGTTACCATATTACATAACGTTACCTAATTTCTTTCAGTTAAAATAGGTGTATCTTAAAAACTAGAGTTTGCCTTTCAAAAGGTCATTTTAGAAAGTCTTAAATGCATTTCAAGAAAAAGACGACTGTTTTCTGGACCTTTTAAATACAGTATTAGAACCTTACATTTTCTTGTTACGTTATCTTATGATATGCACCATATATAGCTTTTTCAGACAGTTGTTTACTCGTCAATTTAAGTATGATGAAAATACTGCATAAATTGTGTAAACTGTGGTCTTACAGTTTTAACATTTAGCCTGCTGGCGGCGAATGATTCTGCCATTGCGACCGGTGCAGACCAAGATCAGCCTGCACATCCGTGCAGTCTCATCATGGTCTGCACTGTTCGCTATTCTGTCAGTATATTCTCATTGAAAACACCTTCAAATAATAAATTGTACTGGCTAGATTGAATGACAGACCAGTGAATTAAAAAAGAAATAGCAGGGTAACGGTTAACTTGCTGACAATATTTTACGATACCAAGAAGAAAACCAGTATTTGACAGGCTCTTTTATTATGTTTTAAGTTATATATTTCATTTTAATAACAAAAGGATAAAACAAGACTATTTAAAGAAGATAATTTCAAAACGAAAAAAGTATCTTAAAGTGGTCAGCATTTGTAAGAATGCCTGCTAAGTTTGATTTGATTTCTTTAAACCTGATGGCTTGTATTATGTAACATTGTTCGCATTGGGTTTATTAATATTACGGAAATGTCATACTTATAGATTTTATGTTATAAAAATAGAACCTCAAATTTTGAAAGATGAAACCACATTAAATAAAGTCCAGATATTGATTTAGATCCCCTTCAAATAAACAGAAGCCTTTTTACAAATGTAAACTAGAAAATGCTTTTGTAAAAAAGCGCATGTCTCCCCCAATGCAAAGTCCTATAGGCAAGAAGTCAATAGGGTTCAGGAGCGAAAGTCAAAGAGACACTGATGGTTGGCTGCAATAGGGATCATCTATTTGGCATGTCCAGTCATCCCGCTAAATTTCAACACTCTTGGCCTAGTGGTTCTCAAGTTACTGTTCAGGCTCCTGTGACCTTGACCTTTGATCAAGTGACCTCAAAATAAATAGGGGTCATCTACTCTGCATGTCCAATCATCCTATTAAGTTTCAACATTGTAGGTCAAGTGGTTCTCAAGTTATTGATCGGAACTGGTTATCAATGTTCAGACCACTGTGACCTTGACCTTTAACGGAGTGACCCCAAAAACAATAGGGGTCATTTACTTTGCATGAACAATCATCCTATGAAGTTTCAACATTCTGGGTCGAGAGGTTCTCAAGTTATTGATTAGAAATGGTTTTCCATGTTAAGGCCCCTGTGACATTGACCTTAAACAGAGTGACCCTAAAATCGTTAGGGGTCATCTACTCTGCATGACCAATCATTCTATGAAGTTTCATCATTCTGGGTCAAGTGGTTCTCAAGTTACTGACCGGAAATGGTTTTCAATGTTCGGGCCCCTGTGACCTTGACCTTTAATAGACTGATCCCAAAATCACTAGGAGTCATCTACTCTGCATGACCAATCATCCTATGAAGTTTCATCATTCTGGGTCAAGTGGTTCTCAAGTTACTGACCGGAAATGGTTTTCAATGTTCGGGCCCCTGTGACCTTGACCTTTAATAGACTGATCCCAAAATCACTAGGGGTCATCTACTCTGCATGACCATTGAAAACCATTTCCGATCAATAACTAGAGAACCACTTGATCCAGAATGTTCAGGCCCCTGTGACCTTGACCTTTGGCAGAGTGATCTCAAAATCAATAGGAGTTATCTACTCTTCATGACCAATTATCCTATGAAGTTTCAACATTCTGGGTCAAGTGGTTCTCTAGTTATTGATCGGAAATGGTTTTCAATGTTCAGGCCCCTGTGACCTTGACCTTTGACGAAGTGACCCCAAAATCAATAGGAGTCATCTACTTTGCATGACCAATCATCCTATGAAGTTTAATTTTATATATTAAGGGGAGCGGTGGTCTAGTGGATAAGGTGTCGGCCGCTCAATCCAGGGGTCGTGGGTTCGAGCCCCATTGGGGTCACGACCATGACTTCTCATATGACACCAGTACTGGTTTTTCCAGGAAGCGGACTCGAGAGTGGTTCCAATAAGCTTGAAGCTTTCATCACAATCGAGCGAAAACAAATTAGTATAAACTATGAAGTTTCAACATTCTGGGTCAAGTGGTTCTCTAGTTATTGATCGGAAATGGTTAACAATGTTCAGGCCCCTGTGACCTTGACCTTTGACATAGTGACCCCAAAAACAATAGGAGTCGTTTATTCCAGCAGCCCTACAACCCTATGAAGTTTGAAGTTTCTAGGTCAAATGGTTCTCCAGTTATTGCCCGGAAATGAAGTGTGACGTACGGACGGACGGACGGACGGGCGGACGGACGGACGGACGTTCTAACGAAACGGTATTTATGTGACACCCCCATTGTTCTCTCTATTGTTCTAACAGTCACATAAAAAGAAAAAGGTCACATAAATAGAACGGAATGAATGACATCAAAGAGAAAGTACCGTTATGCAGTCACTTAACCATCATTTCGCGGGCACGGAAGGACGGACGGACGGACAGGGCAAAAACAATATGTCTCCCCCAGAGGAGACATACTTTTATGAAAATTTTGTTTATATCAATAATAGAGGAAGAATGAGTTTTATTTTGTACCTGTGTTTTCAAAGAATGACAACTCTTATTCAATGTGTTGGTATTCAAACATTAATAGAGAGTTTGAGATTTCAACCTTCGCCTTCCCCTTCAACGTCTCTTGCGAAGTTAATGTGTGAAGTTGAAGTTCGATTAAAATTCCTTGAGATTTCAATCTTTAGCTTGAACCTTACTTCTTTTAATCCGCCCTTTCAATTATTCCGTAATTACGATCGTTTTTATCGTGCATTTTGATATCAACGGTATAAAACGGTATTGTAATGCTTGAATATTTTGAACTTAGAATAATCGCTTCGTAAATTAAGTTTAAGATATGCGATAAAGCAAACACAAAAGGCATGACCATAAAATATAAAGGACAGATTCATCCGTCATGCTGTTGACTAGTATTTCATAGTTTTTCTTAAAGTTTGTTTTTTCACTTTGAATTGGTACTTGTAGACACTCATAAACAACGTACCTGCCGAAAATTTAACCTTTTGAAAGATATGTTGATAACATGGGCCAATATACACAAGTTATGAATACATTTAACAAGCGAATTGAAAGAAATGTAAGATACTTTCGTGATATCATACGTTTTGGCATCATGAAACTCTGCATGACTCTGTATAATGCCAAACTCTCAGACAGCACGACCGTACCGAGTCACCATGTGTCTATCGAAACAGTGGGCATATACATGTATTTGTTTGAATATACTATTTTATAAGTAAACCATGTGCAGATCCAGGAATTTCGGTTAGGGGGACACCAACTTTAATTAGGGGGTCACCCATTTCAGAGTGACCAACAATGTCCCTCTGCCAGGCTCTGGGTCCGTGCATGTAAAGAATGGATATCCCATACGGCTAACAGGAAACTTCTCGCATCATGATCTCATAGACCTGAAATTGTCTGATACTTCAGAAGAATTTTCCGTCTTACTAGTACCATTTTATGTTTATAATCAAACGCAACTGTCGTGTAAAGTGTCAGACGGAAATGGATTGTTTTTATCTGGAAGTGAAAATAAAATGTTGCACCAAATGATAACCGCGCGTAATTATTTATTTTTAAAGTCAAATGCCTGTCCTGCCATGTGCCTCCTTCCAGATTTCAGTCTTTGATGCCGAGATTGTGGACAGAATAGATGAAAAAAGACTGAAGTTTTGACTTTCGTGATATCACATCTTCGGACGTTCAAAACTTCACTTCATACGACAAAAAGGCCCATCTAGTATAATCGATACCGCCTGGGGACACAATTATGCCGTAGAAGTTAAAGTTTGAACAAAATCTCAATGCTTCTCAAAATCAGTTGATAACTTCATACTTCCAGGTTCAATTCAATGTATTTAGTTAAAATTATTAGCCATACAAAACTTCATTATTCTAATACTTATTGATGATGTTTCGCATCAAATTTAGTCTAATTATACATATGGATAATCGAATAACTTAATAAGCAGACATCCTGAGACAAAGCTTTTTATTTCACACAGCAATAAAGAGAAGTCTTAGGTTTACTTTATATTACATGGAAAACTTTAGTAGTAGCGTCTGATATAAATAAAATACACGCATATCGGTGACGTGTTACCCCAAATATATATGAGAGACGTTGAAGTGGAAGGCGAAGGTTGAAATCTCAAACTCTCTATTATCTTTAAGTTTACTTCCCTCGCACAACTAATATTGATCTGCCTAGTCATAAATTTTAGGAAAAAATGGCTCTTTATACATGAATTTACAATTGGCCCGTTCCTTAGTAACGGAGTACAATTTGGCGCATGCGCACTCTATGTTAAAAATGAAATGACTGCAGAATGTAAACTCCGTTAAAGTTATATCACATTTTAATCAATTTGGTCAATATGAGTCTGTATTATAATAAATTACCAGTCCAGGACAAAGGACATTTTGTAGAATATACTAGGATAAATAACTACATTCAAAAGAAAACTGTAATAGATCTACATATCCTTAGGACGGCCAGCACATATTTATGCAATCTCGCCAGGCATATGTATGTTTTTGACAACACAGAAAATGACGTCACTCGACCTTCAGCTATTTCCGGAAGTAAATAAAATGAAAGTAGAAATGCTAAACTTGAAAACGAAAGCCGCATTTTGATTCGTAGATAGTCAGGGGTCACGCACAGGGGTCACCCCGTCTAAATGTATGCGCGTGGACTTCTTTTTTTTTTTTTTTTTTTTTGCTATTGGGGAGCCAATTTTCAGCACTTTATTACGAATTGAAATAACCTGGGCTTTAGTACAGCATGTCAGCTTTTAAGCTATGAACAAATATTTGAGCTCTGGATAAACAGAAATCCCATAGGGGTCCGTAACGGACCAAGGGTACATTGATAATTTTGGAACTTCATCAAATCGCTCAAAATGTCATTTTTGATGTTGTCTGAGAGTGTCAGTATATGCCTCAGATGTAAGATATAACCGTATTTGAGAGCTGCAGACCTAGACATTTCAGAAATATTTTCAAAATAAGTTTCGCGTAATAAATGTTGTTTCTACGGAAGTGTGAAAGGGTCATCAGACGCTAATACGTTTTAGTACGTTAAGGCTGCGGAAAGGATATGTACAATGATTTCTAGAATCAAATTGAAAATGCATCATTTTGACTCTACATATTGGGTCCTTATGTGGCGCCATCAAGTCAAGGATATTACATTAATTCTTGTCCGAATGATAAAGGTCGCTAACTTCAAATAATTTGCCCCTCACCGATGTGGATTCGAACCCACTCGGGGCGCTGAATTCTTCATGTGAGAAAGTCGTTCAGTTGGCTTACGGAGAAGGTAGGACTGGTGGTTTTAACCAGGTACCCCGCTCGAGACAAACTATTGAACGGAGGAGCATCTGGGGTCGTCATCCACTATCAAAATTGTAATGTCGACATATGACCTATAATTGTGTATTGTGTCAGTTTAGTGTTAATCCCAAATAAATAAATAAATGAATGAATGAATGAATGAATGAATGAAAAATAAATAAAAACATATATATTATGTTCGTCACTGCTTACTCTAATCTTTTGGGTTCCAGTGGTGAGTTTATAGTTGGTTCCCATCAGACTGAAATCTGGAAATGTTTCATGACCCTTAATTCCATCTGCTTTGCTCATGTCAATTCTAAGATCAGTTAACCCTTGTTCAACTAATTATTGTATATATATCAGAGACATATGAAGTGCACATTTTCTACTTAAAGGTGGAGGGGAGGGCTTAAGAGTGATTATGATACTTAAAGATGCACGCCACTTGGTATATATAGCAATGAAATTTGGAAAGTCCTTTCTAAATTAATAGACACGTGGTTCAGTTAGTTGAATGCAGTATTTACACAAAGTGATTTTGCACTCACACAATAGCAATCTGGTGTAAGGAAAATTGACTACACATTTTGAAATCAGCTATAATACTGATCAATGATGCGTTTACAATTATAGACATGACTGTTAAGAGTTTATCAAAGTTATATATTTCTGGAGGCATGAGTAGAATTTGCTGACCCATCCAGAACTCACGATCTACAGTTCCAAAACCATTATCATACTCCGTGAAGATTCGATAAAAGTCCAGCCCTCTAAAAACCCTGAAATATATTCATAACTGAAAAACTCTCTGATATGACTAAAATTTCCAAATAGTTACGTCTTATCTTCAGATGATTTAGAACAATCATCAGTAAAGCTACCATACAATTTTTTTTATCGTTGATCTATAGATAACATAGTAAATTATATTTTCATATTAACATCGTTAATGCGTATTTTCTCTTTTTTACAGTAGACTTACCATACGTTTCAATGTCACTATATAGTATATACTGTCAACACTTCTTTAGAGTTCTATCATTCTATGTCAATGACACCTCTCGCTGCATCGCTGCCGTTCTCGAAAACTTCCTTACAATCAGTTGCTGAAATGGAAAAGATATGGCGATATTTTATTTAGACTGAAGTTTTGCAATCGATGTTATATGTAGACATCTTTTTTTTAAAGTAACTAAAATTATCACAAATGTTTACTTAATAGCGTAAAAATTTAAACAATAATTGATATCAGCAGTTAATAATGCTATGATATAACTTGATATAAACACTGGTGAGGATTTTCCCTTTCTAACACGAAGTGTAAGGTTACAGCGTTTCGGTCGTCCATTTACGTTTTAAATATATTTAATAATAAGAATTATAAGCATTTAAAAGCAATGACGAATTCGCAGATCTTTGATACAGCAAAAACACCTCACTTATATCTCTGCAAAGATTTGTATCCCTAGTAGAGATAAATTTCTGATTTGCTTCATATGGAAGGCTACTGCAAGTCCAAACCACTATCTGAAATACGTAGAAAAGGCTATATAAACGAAACGAAAGCATGAATCTCCAACTGAGCATATTACGTTTTACAAACTCAACCTCTGCTAAACAGAAAATCACGGCACGTAGACGAACACACGAACAGCACACAGCACAGCACAGCACAGCACACAGTACACAGCACAGCACAGCACAGCACAACCAAGCAAAGACTCAAACAAACACACGAGAAAAAAAAATTGGGTAATGGAGCAGGGCATCCTTCGAAACTTTCTGAACACCATGTACCTGACATAACAGATTCCAAGGCTAGATGCAAAGCTAACTAATCTATGCCTTAATTTCATGCAAAAAAAGAGAACATTTTTGTGGACAAACAATATTGCTTAGGATGCAAATAGTAAATGTTTAATAGAATTAGCCTTAGTGTGAATTGTACAACCGCCTAAACTTGCAGATTTTTAGCAGATATAAAATTGTTGAGTTTGTTAAGCTTCTCTATATACACAGTAAGATTATTTATTTACCCAAGTTATACTGTAAGTGTATTAATATTAACGGAGTACTATTTTTTTTTGTTCTATTAGCGGGATTGGGTATGCGCTATTTCATGTCTAGCACTAATATTAGACTGAAATGAAATGAAAGGCTTTTCTGATAGAAGAGTAACACTTATCGTAATTGTAATGCAACAGAACACAGAAAATACATATTTATTGTGTAAATATGACATTAACTACATTCCCAACTAATATTCTGCAGAAAGTTATGAATAGAATGATTACATGTTTGAACATCAGTGCGAAAGTCATCTATTTTTGTAAATTAAGTTCTTTTTTTTTTGGCCTTCGCCATTGTCAGTAAACATCGTGTATGACACCTTCAGAGTAGGTCGCCAGTTTGTCTGGTCTGTCACCAAACATTTTACTGCTTTGAAAACCAAGTGTGAATTTGAAAACAAACAATTATCACCATTCTTCATTGTATACATGTATGCATTTACAGTAAACTCGGATACGTATGCAGAAATGCTTTTTACATCGTTGAACTTACACAGGTTTTTACTTTTGTAGTAATCAATGGGTTTACTGACTGGTCATGATATACATTCCCGCATACATTCATAGAGATTAGTCTAAGTTGTTTCAGTCACCGCGTGCCAAACCAGATAATTATGTATTAAAGGATACCTTTTTTAAACTAAATGACGAACAAGACTCCGCGTAAACTGTTCCAAATGAAAAAGCTAAAGATTATCAGATGTTTAAATAAATCATATTGCAAGGATATCCTGTCAAAGAAATAAAAACATGTTCTGTCACAGGATTTTTATTCATAATTATTAAGAATAAGACGCATATATATCAGAAAAAATCTTTCATGTGCTTGATGAACAAAAACCGAGGCTTTAAAATTTTTCTGTGACTGGATTACCATAAACTAACTGTCGTGAATAAAATAACAATGTGTCATCCTATTCATTGGTACGTTTGATGAACAAATACGGACCTCTAAAAATATTGACATATGGCTTAAGACCTTCCCTGGGAAAACGTAATTTAATTCTTGTGGTGTGATTACATATTCTCAATTTCCATTCGGTATTCGTTAGATATACATCAACGCGCTCATGGTCTTCTAAAAAAAAGAAGACCCTCCCGCCCCGAACAATCCCAAAAGCATACAAGGAGATTGTTTTCGCTGATTGTCATTAATAGCCCACTTCCTAAACTGCTAATATCTGATTACTTTTGGTTATTATCCGGACGGTCAATCTGACTATCGGTACAGTAAGTATTTACTAATACGTTAGAAGGAAAATTACTTACAGAACATTCATAGAAAATTCTCAGTAAATAACATTAACTGTAATATTGTATTCAAACAAATGTAATGATTTTATTTAATGTTTTTCTAAAGTACATCAGTTCTCGGGATTGTTGCCAATTCATTTTTAACTTCTGTGACTTAATATGTGTATTATGACTTAATATTCGAATTTCAGTTTGCTGTACATACAAAATAAACGTCATATTTTTGATGAAAAAATAGGGCGAATGTAAATATACGAACGTAAAAAATACACGCTTCTTCATTTACTTTCACCAAAAGTAGGTCATGACTAAATTTCGAAAAATATTTAAGGCATAAATTTTATCAGAACAGTGTTTTAACACTATTTATATACGCTTGACGGTTATTTGTCGGGCGAATTAATTTCCCTTGTGAAATTATTTCAAATGACGCATAACGAGGGTATAGTGTTCAACCATCGTTTTACTATTTTGATTTAATTCTAATATATCTTGGATTCTAAAATTTACAGCTGTTTATTTTTTCCTTTTGTTTTTGTTTGCGTAAGCATGGCGATAAATAATAGGTCGTGACGGTCCTATATGTCGAATTATTCAACAAAGTCAATAGCCAACTCACTTTGTGTGTACATTAATCAAGACATTTGTGCGATGCGATATTTCGTTTAAAACACGTCATTAAGTAAAATATTCGATGAAATTTAAAAGCGCTATTTCCCGGTGTATATATTGTGCTAAACATCACGTCGACGTGACGTAAACATAACATCGTTGTGATGTTTTAAGCATCGCTAGCCATATCATAATGATATTTGTTTTGAACATGCAGTGAAATATCATGTTTTATCTATCTCAAATCAAAACAGATTCCTCAGAGCACCTTCTTTGGCAACAATGTAATTACACGTGCAAATAAACGGCTGCGAATTCCAACAGTCTAATGTCTTTTCTTATCGATAGATTAATTTTAAAAACATCAAATATATCAGGACAGTGAATATTTTAGAAAGGGCTTTAAATGTTAGGAAGAATTTGTTTGCTTTAGCCACGTGAAACAAATATCATACAATCTTATTAATGATTAGATCATGGCATACTGATTATAACCATGGGAATACTAGACATGCACATTTTTACGGTACGTTCTGAATTAAAGTGAAAGAGGTGCACTTCCAAACACACCATTAGTTACAGCATTACTCTGGTTATTCATATTGAAGCATAAACTGTTTAAAAATAAATTTATTCATATTGTTTTTAAGACATAGTACCATTGGATACTTAAAATGGGAAGATTTCCGATTATAGTTTATATCAGTTGTTTTGTTTTCGTTTATGGTAAGGTATTTATTTTTTATTTAAGGATATTTTAAATTAAATGACTTTAATGATTATGTTAGTCGGTTTGAAACCGGTTTTCGCGAATTGTGTAACTACACTGGGTATCTGTTCTATGAATTTGCTTAGAAGACTAAATAAAAACATAACACAATATAGATCAGCCATTTATTCAAGTTATAATGATTTGAATCAAGCATAATAATATGAAGATTTTAAGAAACACTTTCATCTAAGTAAACCAGTTACATTTAATTCCATTTAAAGAAGAAATAACGACAACTGCACAATATGCATTATCATGGCAGCGCTTAACAAAATTACTTTGCATTAATAAAATGCAGCAACTATACGACACCTTTTGGTAATTCAAAATTTTGACAGTTATGTCTTATGGGTGTTGATCTTTTTTTATTGGAGTTCGCAATCCAGCTCAAAATCTCAAAACGTTACACTATTATAAAAGTGCGCGCTAAAATTAAAACATTACTTCACAAACAGCTGCATGAAAATATGGAACGCTGTTTAACTTTGATCATTGGATTCATTTGTATAATTTATGTTTCTGGTAAGAAGATGTTTTAATTATAAATACATAATGATGGTATTTAGGTTTCAAAACATTTACTATTTTTGTGACAAATACGTGCATATCTTTACGCATCTTAAAACATATCACCTGACTTAATGGAAATTGTAAGTATTGAACTGCATGATAAAAACTACATGTAATTTGTTTCAATGCAAAAACGATCGACCTTACGAAAATGATAATGATGATGTTGATGGTGGTGATGATGATGATGATTTAGCAGTATACATAATATATTTATGATTTATATTGCTTTTCGAATACTTTTAAAATGGAGTTGATATTAGATCTGTTATTGAATATAGGCCAGACAACGCAGAAAGTTTGCTGGGATTCAAAATGGTACAACGATTCTGGTGTCCTAAGAAACAGGTATACGTCAAAATGATTGATTAAGTAAAAGGCAGCTCAACTATTTCTTTTCACTGCATTTCTTCGATTGTAATATTTGCTGTTTGGGTTGTTCCTTGAATATCCTTATGATATTAGCTCCTGAGGATTGTTGACCATTGTTTCATTACCCCACATGAATAGTCTCATTCAAATCGATTCCATTGTTCGTAAATGCCGCTCTCATCGGGACTCGAATCAGTAGACACTTTAAAGCAACACAATTTTCATTTCCTATTACACTTTGTATCGCGGTTACGATTGATTGAATAATTTATAAGTGAAATATACCTTACAGACACTAAATGTTTCAGATCAAGTTTTGAACACCAGTCGGTAAAGGTGCTAGATACCATTTGCTCAAATGGACCAGTAACTGCTGCGCAGTGTAAGGACGATAAAGGAGAACCATTTAATGTAGCCATAAACTCTACTGCAAACCACTACTACGTAGTATGTAACCACGTGATCGGACTTATATGTCATCCTTACAATAATTCAATAAACGCAACATGTCCCGACTTCGCAATACAATATGGTTGTAACTGCCCAACAAAAGCAACAAGAGGTAAGATCATTCAGATAAGATAAAGAAATTTTCATTAGTTCGTGTTTGATTTACGCTTCCGTATTCTGGACACGGGCTTACTTTTATATTTTAAACGAAACGAAACGTGACGTTGCACCCTTGCTACCTATTCTTCAGATCTTTAATGTAGCCATAAGCATAAGCATAAGATCCCATCACTTATCTGTCCTTCTAGGAGACCAGAATGCTGTTTGTATTTCTCCTTGTGTGTATGTTAAATCTTCATTTTGCATTTTTTTCTATACTGGAAAATGTCAGAAGTACGATTTTCCTATAGAAGCTTGTTGAGAAACTTGTCCGGAGAATCAGTCTAACAAAATATCAAGCACACAACCCTACTATTTTTATAAGCTGAATTTCTTAAGGGTACATTGATGCTTTCAAAATGGTCTACATTGCAGAATAATATCTGTCACAAACGTGAATAACTACCTTAAGTTCACAGAGAACCACTGGTTACCTGTTTGATAAGAGTTGTTCGTGATATTTGTACTGACTAAACGGTTAAAATACTTTGTGTTATATCCAACAGGAGTAAGTACTATGAGTGCGCAAGGAATGTCTGTTTATACAAATAGCGGTGGCGTCAATACTGGTTCCCAGAGTACCGGAAGTGGAGCAGGATCGAGTGCGTCTGGTCAGCAAAATGGTCATTGCAGAAACAATGGTCAGCATTACGGAGCCAGCCATTTAGTGCTGCTGTTATGTGCCATGACCCTAAAAGTTCTTTTTTAACTTTACGATTTGCGCTGTCGAGCAACATGGCGTCTGTTGAAGCGGTATTACTACATGATACATTAGAAAATATCAACCGAAATGTATAGAACAAAGAACATGTATGTAAGAAATAGAAATTTTGAATAATCCAATAGTAATAACAATATTCACTGCAGCTGACGAACATCATAGTTTACAAGTTACAATCATGTCTTAAAGCAATAAATGGTAATGCGTGAAAACTTTGTTTTTATTGTTTCGAGTATAATGAAGATATTCTACCAAAATATATACTTGATTTGGCAATGGTTCGAAGGACATGTCATCTTACACCCAGGAAATCAAGACGAAATCCTGTCCGACATGCATGAAATTTGAAATATATGGCATATGTTTAAAAATACTTATAGGCTACTCCTCGTTTCAAAGGGCCAAGAGTGTCGATGTATTTACAAAATAGATTGGCCGGGTTTATAGGTTGGTCAGGGCTACGGATATGCGACATGTATATTATCGTTTCATTATTTTTGAGCATTGATTCCCTTCAGATTGGAATACTACCTTTAAAAAATCAACAATGTGACTAGTATATTAATACTGTTAAAAGATCTATAATGTAAAGAAAATGAGCATATCTTTTTCTCAGTGCAATGAGTTATGTCTTGTATAACAGTAAACTCAGTACACCGTTACCTCTATTTAAACCCTACTTTCGGGCATTACCAACAGACGCCCAATCAGTTGTACAAAAAGATTTACGCTAAGACATCAAAGTTAGAAGAGAATCTGCATAAAACATAGAAGTATTACATCAATTAAATAATGATCCTACCTGTTTCAACTTATTGAATTATGGCATACTGTCGTCTCGAGAACTTGCTGTCACTGTAGGTTAAAGACACTGATTCTGGTATGTGGCCTATGGGGATGATAAGGTCTGCGTATTGGCGGTAAGGGCCAAGACACAAGTCTGGACCATTGATAGACTTACTTCTGTTTATCATAATAAGCTACTGTATAGCTACTGTGCAGTACATAAATTGCAGGTGATATTTTCACCTTTATAGCAAACCAGTTCTCACCTTTATAACTAGTTTAGTAAGCTTGATTAAATTAGGGCTAAATAAACAAAGTGATAAGATACAATAGTGTTTTTACTATATTTTTAATTATCAAGGTATTTTAACAATAATTTCTCGTCATTGTTGGATTTTATATCAAAAATATAAAACAAATGCATTCAGGCATATAACTTCTTTATAAATAATAAATTATATGTATTTTGAACAATGATATCTTTTTATTGCTGGCTTCTATTATTTAAATAAAGTGTGATATATGGACTCTGATTTCAACACAAAAAAGTGTGGGTCTTAATAGGAAGCGCCTTCCCGTGGTGTGGCCTGAAGGCATTTTTAATATATAAAAGCCTTCGGTCCATATTCCTTTTTTATTCATTGGAAATGCAACTGAACGCTTCTTTAATTTCTAATAAAATGCAGCAATTATCATATTTTCCAGGTTTTATTTTATTACTTTAGATAAAAGGATTATAATTATTGAGTAAAACAACTTTAATTTCTCTTATTAAGTTTTAAATAATTACTTTATTTTAATAAAAAAAGTGAGAGTTTGTAAAAAACAGTTAGAATTGCTCAACATGACTGAGGAATGAAAACTAGTATATTATAATTTAAAATGGGGAGTGGGGGCGGGGTCACTTATATAGGAGACTTTCTTTCCTTTAAAGACCATCAATAATTTCACAATTATAAAATATTCTGTTTCATTCTGATTTCTTAAAATAGGAAACTTAACATCTCATCCTATTTTGATGATGAAATTCAGTTCTTTTTACAACATGGAATCCGTTCAATACATGTGTTAGAGTTGCGTTTTATTAAGCCGGTGTGTGTGTGTGTGTGTGTGTGTGTGTGTGTGTGTGTGAGAGAGGGGGGGGGGGGGGGGGGAATAGTAGGTGGCGGGGTGATGTGAGGGTTGTTGCACTTTCCATTACCTCTCATGAACAGACTCAGCCAAACATACTACCTTTATGCTTGGTTAATTCTATGTTTTCAAACGATTTTCTTTAAGGGATCATATAGACCAACCAAGCAAACAATTCAGGACTTTTAAAGTATTCAAGGACCTTTTAGGACTTTTAGGACTTGTTATGGACTGTTTAAGGATTTCCTCTGTTAAACGTCAGTTCTTCTTTTCAACTGTTTCAAAGTGATTAATAATAGGGCATAACAGTAAAAGATTCTGTATTTAAATTATTCTAGCCAACGCAACGCTTCCAACATGCTTTTTACTTTCTTCTAATATGTGATTTTATTTCAGTCTCAGTCATGTTTTCAAAATTGATTTTTCACACAATTTACGCTCTGCTTAACAATATACAAATGTATACCTGTCAAGCTTCTCATTAAATTGGCAACCGAGACTGATTATCACTGTTTTACAAATACCTTCGAGCAAGAATATTGATTGATTGATTTTCTTTTGTTAGGTTTACGTCGCACCGGCACATTTATAGATCATATGTCGACTTTCCAGCGTTGATGGTAGAGGAAGACCCAAAGTGCCCTCCGTGCATTATTACATCACGAGCGGGCACCTGGGTTGAACTACCGACCATCCGTAAGTTTGCTGGATAGCTTCCTCACATGAAAACTTCAGATTGAAAATTGAACGTAGTATAAACAATGCATACTTAACATAATCCAATAACCTTCCAAGTCTTTAAAGCGAAACAAGCATTCAGACACGATGTTTATACAGCAAGTTTTCCTCCGTCGTAAACAGCATCCGGTATTTTGACTCCTCGGCGTGGTAGACAATATTTAAAAAAATCCTCTACGGTACTCATTCGCTAACTGTTAATTAAATGAATAAGATATAAATGCGTCAGAAGAATCATTGATTAGTTTGTTGAACAAGTACGAGCATTTAAAACTATTCTGTGGCAAGTGTATCAATATGTAAGTAACTGTCATGAATAAAATATTAATGTGTCAGACGAATCGTTGATACGCTTGATGAACAAATAGGGACCTCTAAAAATATTGACATATGGCTTAAGACACTCCTTGGGAGAACGTAATGTAATTCCGGTGGTTTGATTACGTTTTGTCGTTTTCCATTCGGTACACTTAGGTATATATTAACTTGCACATGGCCTTCTTTAAAAACGCACATAGTCACAATAGCACAAAAGCTGATTGTCATTACAATTTAACTTCTTAAACTGCTGGTATCTGATTCATTTTAGTTGTGAACTCAGCTTGGCGCTTTAAAAATATTTCCGAAGGTAAGCATGAAATTATTTACGTTGATTACATGCTTTTTCACAACAGTACCTTGGTCAGTGTTTCTGGTCCTTCAGGATCGATGAGTACATAAAAGTTTACTAGAAAAGAATTTCGCTCAACCGTTTCTGCTATTATTTGCAAAATATCTTCCTAAATGTTTGGATAAGTCTCTTAATCTGACTATCATACAGTAAGTATAGTTAGTATTTAATTATACGTTAGAAGGAAACTTGTTTAGAGAATATATAGTAAATACTCATCTACCAAAGATAATGCACAGAATAGGGCCCTTGTGTAAATCTATATTTAAAACAGTTTAATCAGTTAAATGCCGAACTTATATAAATTCTAAAGAAAATCAGTTCTCCTGATCTTTTTTAAACTTATTTTCCATTGTTAGTATTGATTCCTGTAATGACTTGTATTAATTTATTATGGTTTACGTGTATCTTTTTTATTCTCGTTGAAATCCCTGTTGTATTTCAATTGTCATAAGTTTCCGCGATTCTCTTCGAAACTGCCATTACTTCTATAGAACAACTGCATATCACATTATAGCTTTGATATTTTACAGCTAATACAGTGTGTAATAGAAACTATTTGAGATGGACCATGTGTATGTGTGGCTGTTGCTTCTCAGGCAAGGTAATCATAATACTGAATGTCATTATAGATTTTTACATGTAAGGTACAGTCTCTCCAGAAGCGGCCCTATCTTAAACAAAAAACCTCGCTATACAATCGATATCAAAATTCGCAGTATGCTGATAACATCAAATTAAAAAAACACCATTACGCAACAGACAAAGCTTATCTCCCAAACATAGCACTGTATTTTCATAGTACATTATATTTTTATTAGATCAATAGATGATAGGGAGAAGGAAAGAGCCATTTTATTAATGTTGCATTGTGGTTTCAGGGAATGTTAAATGTATGCACAAGGTACGTCTGTTTTCAACATAATGCATTTTTTATAAGAAGTGAATTTCTGCTAAATCGTTAGGTATATATTCGAGCATTCGTCAACAGTAACCTTATATGTCACATAACCCATTTCCACAAAACCCATTTCCATGGTGATTGAACTCTTCTCTCAATTATAGACTACGTCACATTGAGTCAAAATAATATATATACTCGAACGTACAAAAACATTTCATCCTTTATTGCAGACTACGCCACAAGGAGGAAGAATGATTGATATAGTTGAACGTATAAAAATACATTTTTTTGATGCTTCTCCTTTCACTTTCATGACTACAGTTCGAAATGTATTGATATTTCTTTGGAACATGCAACGAAAGATTATAAGTTTTATATACACACACCCTAACAGGTACAACAGGGTACATATTTGGACAGCGGTATCTAAATGTAATGACAAGTGTAAATAAACTGCGACAAATTTCAACAGTCTAATGACTTTTATTTATCTATAGATTGATTTTACAAACGATCTCAAATAGATCAGAAGGACAGTGAAACATATTATAGGTTTTAATGATTACTGTTAGGCAGAAAATGTGTACTTTAGCAATATGAAATACTATTATACTATTAAATATATTGTCTAAAATCGTTGCATACTGATTATAAACCATGGAAATAATAAGACTAGTTGTTACGTTTTAAAATTTAAACAATGTGGAAAGGGTGCACTTCCAAAAGCCCATTCGTTATAGTTACTACTCTTGGCATGCAACATTTAAGCATAAAAAATTTTAATTTTTTAAAAAAATAATGTTATAGGTATTGTCTAAGAAGAGTAACATAGGATACCTGAATATGGGAAGATTCGATTATGGTTGTCTCAGGTTTGATTTTCGTCATGGTAAGTATTTATTTTTTTTTTTATTTTAGGATATTTCAGATTAAATGAATTTGATGTTTGTTGTAATAGGTTTGAATCCGATTTTCGCAAATTGAGTAACTTCACTTGATATTTGTTTTGTGAATTGCTTAATAGATTAAATAAAAACATAATGCAATATAAATCAGGCATTTTTTCAAATAAAGTTTTATCGGAATAATGCATAATGATATGATGATTTTAAGAAATACCTTCTACTAAGTAAAAAGAATAACATTTAAAAAGATTTATCAAAAGATAAAAAAAAAAGAAAATGTACAATGCAGGTCTCGTATAATGAAATATCTGATTATGCAGTTCACGATTATTGGTATTCATAAAACAGAGCAACTACAATTACTTGGAAAAAATTGGTTGTAAACACAAAATCAGGTTGCAATTTTGACATTTGTTTAAAGCTTGATTTGAGCGTCGAATTCTTATGGGATAAGCATCTAGCTGGGTAACGCAAGGGTGGGTGGTTTGGTTTTACGCAAAAGTCAGCCGAGATGAAATAATGCATATTCGGATTATCTTGGGTCCTCCTTACCAAAAACTACACGAGGAATGCCCTCTCTGAAAATGTATTTAAAACGATCGGTATTATATACGTGGTAAGCTGTACACATCTAATATCGGAAAAAGCTATAATGATAATTAAAAACTATCCGCCATCGCTAATTGTTTTTTAAAGAATTAGGTAACCAAAGTTTAATAGATTGACATCAGTTTGCTCCTAGTAAAATTATTGAAATGTTTGTTTTAAATCTAATTTGTAATCTGCATGACATTTGGAGATTTTTTATGCATTAGTCATGTTTCATGACTCTAGGTGAAACTATAATTAAGATGTTTAACAATGTTTGAAGCCACTGATGGGTATTTTCAAAATTACAAAATTAACATATACGAATAAAAAAGGGTAGATTTGGATGTTATCTATAAAAAGCGGAAAATATTAGTCTGCATGACCGCAAGGACAACAATTTCGTGATGAGACAATTATTCTTCAAAATAAGTTTTAAAACCGTATCTTGGTTTTAATAAAATTTTAGTTTTACAAAATGTGAATTTCCTAGTTTATTCAAAAGGACAATTCATTAGAGAAATAAAACGCTCGTACTTAAGGTTTCATAATAATGATTTTACATTGTAAAGATCACAAGGGAGAACCATTTGACGGCTTCAAGAACGACACCATTGGCAAATTTATCGTAGCATGTAACGTTGTCGTGGGACTGATATGCAATCCTTACAACAGCACAAAAAATACAACATGTCCTGATTTTCAAATACAGTACGGTTGCAGCTGTCCAAAACCAACGACAGCTGCAAGTAAGAGGAAGATATTTTATTCTCACAAAGTTTTCAATATAGGAAATTATTAATCATCTCTGTAATGCGTGTTTAATTCTTTGGAAACAGGCAAACTGGTCGGGGTTTGTTTTAAACTGAACCTTTTAAATAAGAGAGCGTAGTTATAGCCTCAAGGCAGGAAATCATATTTTAATAGCGGCGTACTATAATACCGCGTTGTATAAATGCTTTATATGAATATTGAAACAGTGATAAAAAAATATATCTGGTAATTGTACTTGAAAAATATCACTGTCAAAATATATAAATAGGGGTGTTAAGGTGGTGGGGTGGTAAATTATGATTGACAATGAAATGAAAAGAATTTGTTTGTTTTACATGTACTATCCAAATATCTTTCTTTCATGACTATTATATCTTCATTAGCACCCGTTGCTATGACCACTGTGAAAATATTAAGTCTGCGTTCACCTCGTGACAGTTATTAAAACAAAAGAGATAGAAACAGGACACATACTCTATCAAGCGGCAAGGACAGTTGGTTTATTGTCTATCATTGTATTGATTTAATGTTGCATCATAAAAGGGACTTGTCGTATTGGGTCAATCTAGGACCAACACAATCTTTCTTCTTGTAAGTTAGTTATTGTCTCGTTTTTAGAATATATGTACATTTTTGATGAGCAAATTTGTCTTACAATGTGAAAAACACATTAAACTCTGGTATAGGTCTCAATTATCCACCTGTCGTGTTGCAGTAAAAATGTATTGTACAAGTATTATCAGAGAAAGGTGAATTACAAATAGATTTTGATGTAAATGGTGGTTTTAAAAATCGTTTAATATTTCTGTACCATTACTTTTTATGAATTGCCAGGGTGATTTGCAAAAAAAAGTACGTATAAAACGCCGCTTATTCCGTATCATGTTTGTGTTAATTACAACCCTGTTCATACAGAAACTTGGGTATTATCTCTAATTTGCTATATACATGTATTACATTGGGTGTATAAAAGAAATCGATATTAAATCAGGCTGGCTTATAGAAGGTTGATGGTCCTACCAAGGTGCCCATAATGGCCGTGGGGGATTTCTCTTATCATAGTCGAATATGATCGGATAGTTGTGTCGTTGTGACTTGTTGACTTGTGATACGCTTATTTAAGTGAATAGTTTTTCATATTTTCTCCTTCTTTGTATGTGTGTTTTGTTCTTGTTACTACACTAGATTATTAATATTCAGTTGCTGGTGGAAGACTACCATTAGACCGGGGATTGGCGGACGGAAGTGAAACCTGGTTCCCAAATAGGAACGGGAGTGGAACGGACATAGCGCATCTTGCCAGCAACACGGACAATGCGGAAACAGTGGTCAAAATCTCGGAATCAGTCAAACAGTGCTGCTTTTATGTTTAATTTTAATAACTTCCTGTTGATTTCTGTTGTGCTTTGAAGATTTCACATTCAAGACGATATTAAAATTGTAACTAACAACATATATGGGTTTTTTGTTTGTTTGTTTGTTTTGGGTTTAACGCCGTTTTTCAACAGTATTCAGTCATGTAACGGCGGGAAATGGTTTAACCTAACCATATTCCTGGATTCGTTTTTTACTTATCCAGTATAAACTGTTCCCCCGCAGTAAACTGCCAACTTCACCCACATGAAGCAGAGGTGGAGGACCTAAAGATTTCACAGACAAATGTCGTTTATCAAACAGTCATTGAGAACATACGCCCCGACACGAGGATCGAACTCGCTTAACCCAGCGATACCGTAGACCAAAACGTTCTACCTACTGAGCTAAGGGAGGGGATATATAGTTTCAGTGAGACTTAATAAAGGTTGTTTTCTTTGTAAAACACACGTGAGATAAGCTGTAGATTCAGATAGATTTGAAAATTGATGGTCGTTTGTAAAGCATTTTTTCTACAGGCTAGGAAAATTGCTTAAACTACTCTGATAAGAAAAAACAATAATGTGAAACTAAGGAAGCAATTCGTTTGTGAATTGGATTCTGATGCTAAATTTACCATAAGAAGTATATACACAGAAATGATGAAAACCTGGGATTTATAAGCAACGACAAGTTTATGTACACCCAGTCGCTTAAAAACTGAGTTTATCATCCTGATGACAACCTAACGGATGACCGTCGCGTAGGATACATCTTAACCCTTACCCGCCAAATTTCTAAAAGGGAACGCGTAAACATTTAATTGCGAAAGTTCCATTAACCTATTAGAAGGGGATACCAAAACGTTTAAGGACTGAAGGCGAACAGTTTTCAGATCTGGTAAGACTGATGGATATGCAGGCGGATTCTTGGTCTGCACGGTCACAAAGGCAGAATCACGTGCCGCAATCGGGCGAAGGGTGAAAGAAAAATAAAAACTGAAGAGGAAAGTTTTTTTTCTATATTTTGATTTGATTTATTATTAAAAAGTTAATTTATAATTAACGAGATTTAGCGCAAGGTGCTTGAAATCAAATAAGATTGTACTTTTATTGTTTTCGTTGGGGAATAATCATCAATATGCGTAAGATCTTATAACCGAATTACATTACGTTACCTATTTTCTTCTGTAAAATAAGACGTCGCCTCTCTTGAATGCATTACTAAAATGAAGACTGTTTTCTGGGACTTTTAAATACAGTATTGAAAACTTATATTGTTTGGTACGTTTATTTATAATTTGACACATATATGCCGTTTTCTGAAGATATTTGAAAGATATGTACATTCAATTTTAGTATGATGACAAAATGTTCAGTAGACCAACATAGTGTGAATGGTCTTAAAGTTAAACTTGCGGACTAGTATTGTACGTTATCAAGACAAAAACCAGTATACGACAAGCTCTTTTACTATGTTTTCAAGCAATATGCTTCAATTTAATAAAAAAATTAAACAACCCATGTAAAGAAAATGACTTCAAAAGAAGAAAATTGAAAACTGATCAGATTATGTAACGTTTATTCGCATTTGGTTTATCTAATATGATATGTATAGAACCTGAAATTCTCAAAGCTGAAACACATTAAATCCAGAAATTGATTTCTTAGTCCCTTAAATAAGCAGAACACGTTTTACAAATATGAAGTTTTTATGACAGTTTCAAGCTCATTATAAATCAAGAAATGCACACGATTTAAGGATGTTTCGTTTAATATTTGTCTTAAAAATGATCCGCTGATAGTCTTTTGGTCATCTGAGATTCATTGTAACAGTTAATTAATAAAAGACATTTGTTTAAGCCATTGCAAGGAGGCACCAGTGTAGTGCAATTTTCATCAGCTCTCGTGAACATAAACAATGCAACATAGTTTGCTATTCCTTTGCTTTGTTGTGTTCTAGGCTTTGAAGGAAACTTCTAGCTTTACTGAAACTTCGTACGTAATAGGAAATTTAGTTTTACAAACAGAGTTATGGCCTTTTGTTTCTTATTCATTACATCTTTTTAACAAGACAGTTTTAAAAGAAATGTAACACCGTACACGAGTGAAATATTAATTGTAGTGTTTACGATCTCCTGCGAAACAGCTAGATCCCTTTATGATTCGAGTGTTTTCAATAGTATAATTGACCTCACAAAACTAAATGGTGTTGTGAGATGTTTTGTTGTTATTGGTGTTGGGTACATCTACTGTTGTCTTAAAGCAGATCCTCTGGGAACGAAGAACGCAATCAATCAAAAATGATTGCGAGTCAGTCCAGTGGTAAAGTGTTAGAATATCATTATATCATAGATAAGGCTATCGATAATATCGCGAACAGTTTTATTGGAAAGGTTTTTGTTTTGAATTTACGAAACACACTGCGGAAAAATTGATCTCAAGCGCAGAGTGACAGCAATTCGGTGACAGGGTAACATAAATGATAAATGGCAGTATTGAAATTTTAATCTAATTGGTAAAAATAGTATGGCGGATCGTAGTGGTCCAGCGGTAAAACACTCTGACTACGAATCCAAGGATCGTGATTTCGATTCGCAGCACCTCCAGTTAAAGATTACTGACATGGGAGGTCTTCTGTTTACGTGGCTTTACACCTGAGCTACAAAACCAGGATCACCATCTTGATCGAAGCGGTCTTCTGAACTGCCCTATCCACAGTTCCTGAGGAGTTGACCGTTGGTGTCCGGTCAAATACGAACAAAACAATCGCAAAGAGAATTAACAACCCTAACCAGGATTAAAATTTAAAAGATGTTTATATTGGACTTTTGAAGCCATACCCGTCTAGAATATTTGTCCGTTTACAGTCCTTTTGTTGGGGGCCCTACGTTGCCACAATGCGAGATCAAGTGGCTGTGTTTGTGGTGCTGTGTTGCTTCCGAGTTACGCTAGTTTTATTACTTGTATGTTATGGCGTTAATTACACTCCCACAACGTCAAACATTTGATAAAAGAATTTCATAAATGTAACATGTAACTTTCATTATGAAACAACAATCTAAGGAGAGATTATTTTATTAAATAGCGAAAGCTGTATGTCGAAAGGTAAAACATACTAAATTTACTATCAATAGAAAAACAATTAATCAAAACACTTAACCAAAAAGTATATTGCCCTAAGTATTGACCTGATAATGAACAAAATATTATAAGTTTAAGGGAGACTTGTTGAAAATATACACAATAAGAGTTGTCTACCCATGGCAAGATTTAGTGTCTTTCCACGCCAAGATATTTATTTGAAATAACCTTCAATGACATAATGGTTTGTACACTACCGCCCATAAACAGGCTAAATAAAATTGAGCATGCGTCATTTAATTTTTGTCGTGGTCGGCGGCTTGTGGGTTTCCACTTTGTCTTTAATGGATCTACTAAAAAGTGAAATATCGATTCAAATAGCTATTTCATTTTATAATAATACGTGGAAAGCTGCCAAAATAGAAATTCAAATGAGTTTATTTAAAATGTAATGTAGATCTTCATTTTTTCCGAATAAGAACAAGCATCATTTGAAGAGTCAATGTACAGCTATCACATTAAATCCTTATTATGCTGGACAAGATTGATTCTGCCTTTGCGATCAGTGCATATCATGATCAGCCTGCACATCCGTGCCTGCATTGTCTGCCATTTAGTCAGAAACTTTAAGACTTATAGCATTTATCTTGACGTGATTTTAAACATTTTGTTTAGTTTGGACCATCACGTTCACAAACAGCACGTGCTCGCAAGAATCTCCTTGTTTGTGTTCGTTTTGTCCCTGTTTGTTCATGCCTGAAATCGGCAAAAATTAAATGTTTTATTCAAGAATAGTTCAATCCATGCATATACAAGCTCACAGTTACACACATTCTCATATGTATTGTTGATAAGTGAAAACATTAAAAATGACTCTGAGTAAATAGGGAAATGTTAAATACTACTAAAATGCCTTTATATATGAATGTTCTTGTCAGCTTTGCATCGGTGGTTTATATGAGACAGGCGTCTTTGGCAAAACGTGTATTAACTAGCAAAATGGTAATTCTTCATATTGTTTTCAATAGTCACAATAACACTGATCTGATGAATAAATCTAAACATAGAAGAAATGTGGTTATTACTTCAATACTCTCTGTATTGGAATGTCCAGTGCTGAAATTTCACATAACAAGATTGCCGTAGTTTTCAGCATTTTTTTATTATTTACAAGATATTGTTTTTGGGAAGTGGGGTGGGGGGGGTGGGGGGGGGGGGGGGTGGGGGGAGGTGGGGGGTGGGGGGCAACTTTTCAGATTAATTTTAGTATCCATGGTACGGACAGTTTAAAGCAGAAAATGAAACATGTGATGAATCGTTGATAAGATGGTTGTCTCGTTTATCAATATTCCGTACTTGATGAATATCCTAATCTGAAACCAATTCAAAGACCTCTTCAGTGTCGTGACAGGTAATTTTTCCGCTATAATATTTTAAGGAATTCCAATGAAACTACACAAATTTTGTATGATGTATCGCGCTCTAAGAGTCAGGTATAAAACTTCAAAGGTCAAGTTACAGGAAAGTACTCATACGCTACCGACAAATAAAACAAGCATGCAATCCGGTAATTACTAGTGATGATTATTTGTTATTTGTTTCGATTGAGTATTCTATGTGTTTTTGTTCCGGGACAGTTAGTGTAAACAATAGTTATTTCAAATGCGTTGCTTACAAATATATATTAATACCATAGGATGAGGAGTAAAAATAGCTAACCTTCTTGAATATTAACAAAAAAATATATATATATATTTTTTTTTCCAAGCAGTAGTTTCGTAGTAGTTTATAAATATTTTGAGACCGTAATTGGATATGGCAGGACACGTCTCAAATCACATACAAGATGTGTGAGGTGTGGAGAGAGGGTGTTTCACACTTCATGGAAAAATAAGTGTATATGCGCGTCATCTAGACTCTAAGGGCTTTAGTCGGTCTCTTAGACAGGTTTGCAGTGATAGATCCAATTCCATAGATCCGGTTATTGATAACAGTAAAAGTTGGGAGGCAGTGGTATAGTTGGTAGTTGAACAATCGAATACACCAATTACTACTAGGTGCCAGTGTTATCAAAATGTATATAAGCAAGTATGATTACATTCTTTTTAAAACATAATGATTAAAATAATAATATTTTAATTCCATGTTTGTTCTGTAATAGAATCTTCATTTTCTTTTAAAATGGCATTCAGCAGTCTCAAAATGTACTGCAGAGCCACTTGCCCATTCGGGATAGTTCAGAAAAAGCTTTTTTTTCAGTCATAAATTGGAGAAATAGTCCATATGACATTTTATATCCGTTGTCATATCAATATCTGAAACTTTAAAATAAAGATCAGTCTTGGAAAACACTAAGGAGAGCGAGTGCCAATTCAGCGTGCGAATAACCAACTGCCTATGTGGCAGGTGGTTCTTATGACATTAATACAGTCAGTGTTTCGGTAGTACATGATCAAAACATTATTCTAACCCTTGTTTTGGTGTTGTTTATGTCAGTATTGATTCTTGTTCAAGCCTCAAACAGTCTCAAAAATTGCACCAGGAGAGCCAGTGCCACCAATGAATAAAAGAATTATTTTAGTACATTGTGTCACTTTAGTATAATATCCGACACTCAACGTATAGATCCGTCTTGGGCGAAAACAAATCAGGAGAGCCAGTTACAAATTCGCGATTTTTCGACAATATGAATAAAATAATCAATTTTATATATATTTTGTACTTTTTATGATTTCCGGACACTTCAAGTATAGGTCCGTCTGGAAAACAGTGAAGAGAGACAGTGCCAATTCGCGTCGTGAATAACCAAAATGCCTATGGTAGGCAGTTGGGTTATTCGGCATTTTACAGACAGTCATAGTTTTGGTGATCGAAAAATTATAAAAAATCAATCTAGTCCAGTGTTTCGTTCTTTAATGTTAAGATTCATCCTTTCAATGCATTCAACAGTCTCAAAATGCACCAGGAGAAGGAGTAGAGCCAGTGGCCAATCGCGATATGTTTCAGAAAGACCAGATTTTTCAGACACCATATATGAATAAAATAATTCAAATTTACATATATTTTGTTCTTTCGTATCAATATCCGGACACTTTAAGGCGTATAGGTCAGCTTGGAAAAACACTAAGGAGAGCCAGTTGCCAATTCGTCGTGCGAAATAACAACTGCCTACTGGTAGGCACAGTTGGTTGTTCGACATTTACGGACAGTCAGGGTTTTCGTAGAACATGATAACAAAATCATCCTAACCCTAGTGTTGTTTGTTCTTTTATAATTAGTATCTATTCTTTTAAAGCATCAACAGTCTCAAAAAGCAAAAAAGGAGAGACAGTTGCAATTCGCGAAAATTGTTTTCAGAAAAGCCATCCATTTTTCAGACACATATGAATAAAATAATCAATTGTAACTAGATTTTGTTCTTTTCTATCAAATACCGATACTTTAACGTATAGTCAGCTTCTTGGACTTGGAAAACAATCAGGGGAGCCAGTGCCAATTTTCGCGTTCGCGAATAACCAACTGTCCTAATGGTTAGGCAGTTGGTTAGTCAACATTTACCGACCAGTCGCTATAGTTTTGGTTCGAAAAGATAAAAAACTCAATCTAGCCTTGTTCGTTTTTTAATGGTAATATTGTCCTTAAATGAATTCAAACAGTCTCAAAAGGCACCAGAGAGCCTAGCCAATTCGCGATATGGTTTCAGAAAAGCGATATTTGCAGACACTATGAATAAAATAATCAATTTTACATTATTTTTTTTGTTACTTTTGTACCAATACCCGATTCTATCAATGTAAAGGTCAGTCTTGGACCAATCAGGAGAGAAGCAAGTTGCAATTCGCGTTGGCGAATCAAACCAACTGCCTTACTGGTAGCAGTTGGTATTTAACATTACCAGACAGTCATAATTTTGGTCGAAAATGATAAATAAATCAATCTCGACCTTGTTTCGATATTTAATGTTAAATGTATTCTTTAAAGACATTAACAACAGTCGCAAAATGCACCCAGGGGAGAGCCAGTTGCCAATTCGCGATATATCAGGAAAAGCGATTTTTTCAACACATAAATGAATTAAAAATAATTCAACTTGACTATATTTTGTTCTGTTGTATCAATATCCGACACTTTCAAACTATAGATCCGTCTTCTTGGAAAACATCAGGGAGAGCCAGTGCCAATTCGCGTGCGAATAACAACTGACTACTGGTAGGGCAGTTGGTTATTCAACATTGTACTAGACCAGTCATAGTTTTGTCGAAAATGATAAAAAAATCAATCTGTCCTTGTTTCGTTTTTAATGTAATTACCTTGTTCCTTTAAATGAATTTCTTCAACAGTTCAAAAAATGCACCAGGAGAGCCAGTTGCAACAATCGCGAGTATGTTAGAAAAACGGTTTTTCAGACACATATGAATCAAAGAGTTCAATTTTACATTATTCTGTTCTTTCGTACAATATCCGAAACTTTCAACATATAGGTCAGTCTTGGAAACCATCAGGAGAAGAGCCAGTTGAACAATTCGCGTGCATAACAAACTGCTATCTGGTAGGCAGTTGGTATTGCGACATTTTTACTTGACAGTCATGTTGGTATAGAACCTGTTAAAAATATATTCATTCTACCCTTGCTTTGTTGTTTATGTTAGTGTTAATCTTTTTCAAATGCATTCAACGTCTGAAAATGCACCAGGAAGCGAGGTTGCCAATTCGCAATATGTTTCAGAAAGCCCTTTTCAAGACATATATGATATAAATAATTCAATTTACATATATTTTGTTTCTTGGTATCATTACCAGACCCACTTTCAACGTAGGGTCAGTCTTGGAAACAATCAGGAGAGCCAGTTGCCAATTTCGCGGGTGCGAATAACCAACTGCATACTAGTTAGGAAGTGGTTATTGAACATTTACAGACAGTATAGTTTGGTCGAAAATGATAAAAAAATCAGTCCTAGTCCTTGGTTGCGTTCTTAATGTAATATATTATTCCTTAAAGCATTAAACGTATAAAAATGCACCAGGAGAACCAGTTTGCAATTCGCGTATGTTTCAGAACAAGCCGGTTTTTTTCCTACACTTGAGGTAAAAATAATTCAATTTTACGTTTATTGTTCCCTTAGTAAGATTTCCGACATTTTCAACGGTAATAGGTCAGTTTCTTGGAAACATCAAGAGAGCCAGTTGCCAATTCGCAGGCGAAACAACAAACTGCTATGATAGGCAGTGGTTTATTCGGCCATTATGACAGTCATTGTTTTGGTCGAAAATGATTAAAAAAAAATCAATCAGTCCTTGTTTAATTTTTTAATGTTTAATCGTATTTCTGTAGATGGACTTCAACAGTCTCAAAATGCACCAGGAGAGCCCTAGGTTGCCCTCGCGATATGGTCAGAAAAAGCCGATTTTTCAGACCATATGAATAACATAATTCAAATTCATATTTTTTTTTTCGTATCCATATCCGACCACTTTCAACGTTATAGGTAAGTCTTGGTAAAAAATCAGGAGAGCCAGTTGCCAATTCGCGGCGAACGAACCAACAGCCTATGTTAGGAGTGTTGTTAAACATTTTACATGACAGTCATTGTTTGGTCGAACATGATAAAATAGTCATTCTCACCCTTGTTTTGTGTTGTCGTATGTAGTATTATTCTTTTAAAGCATCAAAACAGTCCTCAGAAATGCACCAGGCGAGCCAGTTGCCAATTCGCGATATGTTTCAGTAAAGCCTTTTTCAGGACACTTCTGAATAAACTAATTCATTTTACATATGTTTTGTTCTTAGGATCATTACCAGGACACTTTCAATACGTATAGTCAGTCTTGGAAAGGAATGAGGCGAGCCAGGTGCCAATTCGCGTGCCGAATAACCAACTGACTAATGGTAGGCAGTTGGTATTCGAACATTTCACAGACAGTCATAGTTTGATCGAAAATGATAAAAAAAAATCAATTCTAGTCCTTGTTCGGTTGTTAATGTTAAATATGTCTTTAAATCAAGTCAACAGTTCTAAAAGCACAGGAGAGCAGTTGCCAATTTTGGATATGTTCAGAAAAGCCGATTTTCCAGGACAAGGACACATACGCCAGTACAATAATTCCAATATACATATATTTGTCCTTCGTATCAATATACGACATTTCAAACGTGAAGATTCCCTTCGTGGAAACAAAGGAGAGCCAGTTGACAAATTCGCGCATTGTTCAGGACTTATGCATAAAAATAATTCAATTTTAAAATAATTTTGTTCGTTCTTATTGATTTCCGACACTATAAACGTATAGGGTCAGCCCTCTTGGAAACACTGAAGAGAGACAGTTGCCAATTCGCGTGTGAATAACCAACTGCCTACTGCCAACTGCCAACTGAGAAATGTTTCAGAAAAGCCTTTTTTTCAGACACATATGAATAATTAATTCAATTTTACATATATTTTGTTCTTTTGATGAATTACCGATACTTTCAACGTATGACGCCGTCTTGGAAACAATCAGGAGAGACAGTGCCAATTTCGCGTGCGACAAACCAATGCCCTACTGGTAGGCCGTTGTATTCAACATTTTACCAGACAGTCATGTTTTTGGTCGAAAATGATTAAAAAAATCATAGTCCGTGTTTCGTTTTTAATGTTAATACTGTGTCCTGTAAATGCATTCAACAGTCTAAAAATGACACCAGGAGTGCCAGTTGCCACAAATTCGCGATTATGATTCAGAAAAGCCGATTTTACAGAAACATATGAATAAAATACTTCAATTTACCATACATTTTGTTCTTCTGTTCAATATCCGAAACTTCAACGTTATAGATACGTCTTGGAAACAATGCAGAGAGACAGTTGGCCAATTACGCGTTGCGGGGAAATTAACAAACTGGCTACTGGTAGGACAGTTGGTTATTCAACTTTTACAGACAGTATAGTTGGTCGAATCGAAATGTAGATAAAAAAAATCAATTAGTCCGGTTCGTTTTTTGATGTTAATATATGTTTCCTTTAAATAATTCTACAGTCTCAAACGCACAGGGAGCCAGTTGCCAATTCACGGTATGTTTCAGAACATGCAGATTTTCAGACACATATGAATTAAATATCATTCAATATTATATATATTTCGTTCTTTCGTATCACTATCCGACACTTTAAACGTAAGGTCAAGGCTGGAAACAATCAGTAGAGGCCAGTTGCCAATTCGCAGTGCGAATAACAAGCCTACTGGTAGGCAGTTGGATTATTCAACATTTACGACAGTCATTAAATTGCGTCCGAAAATGATTTATCAAAAAAAATAGTTAGTCCTGTTTCGTTCTTTAATGTTAATATTTATTCCTTAAATGCAGTCCACAGTTACAAAATGCACCAGTAGAGCCAGTGCCAATCCGCGAATGTTTCAGGAAAAGCCGATTTTTATTTTAAGACACATATGAACTAGATAATTCAATATTAACATATATTTTGTCTTTCGTATCGATTTCCTTGATACTGTCAAACGTATAGGTCAGTCTTGGAAACATTCAAGAGAGCCATGTTGACAATTCTGCGTGAGAATAACCAACTGCCTACTGGTAGGCAGTTGGTTATTCGGCATGACGGACAGTTCATTTGTTTGGTCTCGAAAATGATAAAAAATCGTTCCTAGTCCTGTTTCGTTCGTTAATGTTAATAGTATCCTTTAAATGCATTCAAACCGTCTCAAAAACGCTGCACCAGGAGAGCCAGGTGCCAAGTCGCGATATGTTTAAGAAAACGGCCGATTTTTCAGACGATATGAATAAATACTAATACAAATTTGCATATAGTTTGTCCTATCGTATCAATATCCGACTGTCAACGTATAGGACACGTCTTGGAATACAAATCAGCCGAGCAGTGGACCACTTCGCGAGTGCGGAATAATCCAACTGCCTACTTGTAGGCAGTTGGTCATCGACATTTATGACGGTCATTGGTTTGGTAGTAGAACATGGTAAAATATTCATTCTACATGGTTTTGTTGTTTTTATGTTTAGTATTTACCTTTTAAATGCATTCAACAGCTTCAAATAAATGTTTGCCAGGAGCGCCAGTTGCCAATTTCAGCGATATGTTTCAGAAGCCCAATTTTTTCAGAAACATATGAATAAATATTCAATAGGACATATTTTTGTCATTTCGAATCAATATCCGCAATTTCACACGTATAGGTCAGTCTTGGAAACAATCAGGAGAAGCGAGTTGCCAATGCATCCGAAAACCAACTGCCTATGGTAGGCAGTGGTATCAACATTTCAAGACAGTTATAGTTTGAGTCGAAAATGATAAAAAAATCAAATCTTAGTCCTTGTCGTTTGTTAAGTTAATATGTATTCCTTTACATGCATACAACAGTCTCCCAAAAATGCACAAGGAGAGACCCAGTTGCCACTGGCGATTTTTCTGTTTCAGAAAAAGTTCGATGTTTTCGAAACATATGATATAAAAAATTCAAATTTCCCTTTTTTTTTATCTTTTCGTGTTCATATCCGACACTTTGTACGTATAGATCAGTCTTGGAAACAATCAGGGAGAGCAGTTGCCAATTAGCGTGCGAATAACCAACTGCCTATTGGTAGGCAGTGGGTTATTCAACAGTGTACAGACAGTCAAAGTTTTGGTTCGAAAATGATAAAAAAAAATCTGTATAGTGCTTTCTTAGTCTTTATGTAATAATTATTCTCATTCAATGCATTCAACAGTATAAAATGCACCAGGAGAGCCAGTGCCAATTCGCGATATGTTTTAGGAAAAGTCGAATTTTTCGGACACATAGAATAAAAATAATTCAAATTTCCCTTTTTTATTCTCGTATCAATATCACGACCTTTGTACGTATAGATCCGTCTGGAAACTAACAGGAGGCCAGTGCCCACAAAATTAGCGTGCGAATAACCAACTGCTCACTGGTAGGAAGTTGGTATCAACCATTGTACAGGACAGTCATAGTTTTGTTCGAAAATGGTAAACAAAATCTGGTCTAGTCCTTTTCGTCTTTAATGGTAAAGATTTATTCCTCAATGCATTCACGCGTCGTCAAAATGCACCAGGAGAGCCAGTTGCCAGTCGCGATATTGTTTCAGAAAACGCCTGTTTTTAAGCACATTATGCATAAAAATTCCAATTTTTACATGATATTGTTCCTTTTGTATCATTACCGACACTTTCAACGTGTTGTAGGTCAGTCTTTGGAAACAATCAGAGAGGCCAGTTGCCAATTCGCGTTGCGAATAAAAAACTGCCTACTGGTAGGCAGTTGAGTGATTCGGGAATTTACAACCGTCTAATTATGTAGACCAATCGAAAAATGAAAAACAAATCAGTCTCTATCCAGTTTCGTTCTTTAATGTTAATATTATTCCTTCTCAATGCATTAAACCAGTCTCAAAATGCCTGGAGGACCAGTTGCCATTCGCGATTATGTTTCAGCAAAGCGATTTTTCAGACCACATATGAATAAAATAATCAAATTTACATATATTTTGTTTCTTGCGTATCATATCGGGACACTTTCAGGGTATAAGTAGTCTTGGGAACATTCCAGGGAGCCAGTCCCCAATTCGCGTGACGAATAACCAACTGACTATGGTAGGCAGTTGAGTTATTCGGAATTTTACTGACATTGTTCGGTTTAAAAAGGATTTAAAACAAAATCAATCTAGTCCTTGTTTCATTTTTTAATGTAATATGGTGCCTTAAATGCATTTTAATAGTCTCAAAATGGTCCACCAGTGAGAGCAGTTTGCCAATTCGCGATATGTTTAGAAAGCCGATGTTCAGACAGATATGAGGGGGGGGGGTATACAATAATTCAAATTATATAGTATTTGGTCGTTGGATCAATATCCGACACTTTCAACGTAATAGATCCGTCTGGAAACATCAGGAAAGCCAGTTGCCAATTCGCGTGCGGAATAACCAACTGCATCTGGTAGGCAGTTGGTTATTCAAGATTTTACAGACAGTAATAGTTTTGGTCGGAAAATGATAAAAAAATCACTAGTCTTGTTAGTTGTTTTAATGTTAATATGTATTCTTTAAAGGCATTTCAACCGTCTTAAAATGCACCAGGCGAGCAGTTGCCAATTCGGCGATATTGTTTACAGAGAAAAAAAAGACCGGTTTTCAAGAACATATGAATAAAAGAATTGCCAATTTTACATACATTTGTTCTTTCTATTCAATATCCGACACTTTCAAAGTATACGTCAGTCTTGGCGGAAACAATCAGGGAGCCAAGTTGCCAATTCGCGTGCAATAACAAACTGACTATGGTCAGGGCAGTTGCGTTATTCAACATTTTACCAACAGTCATAATTTTGGTCGAAAATGATAAACAAAAAGCAGTCTAGTCCTGTGTTTCGTCTTTAATGTTGTAATATTTATTCCTTTAAATGCATTCAACAGTCTAAAAATTGCACCAGCGAGAGCAATGTTGCCAATCTGCGATATGTTTCAGAAAAACCGTTTTGGATTTTTCAGACATATGATAAAATAATTCAAGATTACATATTATTTTGTCTTTCGTATCTATTCAACACTTTCAACGTATAGTCAGTCTTGGAACATTCAAGGAGAGCAGTTGACCAAATCGCGTGCGGAATAACCAACTGCATACTGAGTAGGTCAGTTTGGTTTATTCGGCATCTACTGACGTCATTGTTTTGGTCGAAATGAAAAAAACTCAGTCTAGTCCTTGTTTCGTTTTTATTTTAATATGTATTCCTTTAAATCATCAACAGGCTCAAAAAGCACCCGGAGAGCCAGTGGCCCAATTCGCGATAGTTTCGGAAAGCCGCGATTTTCAGACAGATATGAATAAAATAATTCAAATTGCTTACATTTTGCCCTTTCGTATCAATATCGACACTTTCACGTTATAGGCCACTCTTGGAAACAATCAGCAGAGCCAGGTGCCAATTCTTCGTGGGAATAACCAATGACCTACTGGTAGCAGTGGTTATTCGACATTTTCAACTTACAGTCATTCTTTTGGTAGAACATGGATTAAAATCTTCATTCTAAACCTTGTTTTTGTTGTTTTATGTTAGTATTGAGTCGTTTAAATGCATTCAACAGTCTCAAAAGCACAGGAGAGCCAGTCCAATTCGCGATATGTTTCAGAAGAAAGCCGAGTTTCCGACACATATGAATAAAATTAATTTAAATTACATATATTTGGTCCTTTCGTTCAATATCCGACACTTTCAAAGTATTAGATCAGTCTTGGAAACACTCAGGAGAGCACAGTGCCAATTCAGTGCCGAATTTAACCAACGCTAATGGTAGGCAGTTGGTACATTCAACATTTTACAGACAGATAGTTGGTCGAAAATGAATTAAAAAAATCAATTCTAGTCTTGTTTCGTTTTGTAATGTTTACTATGTATTCCTTTAAATGGCATCAACAGGTCTCAAAATGCACCAGAGGAAGCAGTTGCCAATTCGCGATATGTTTCGAAAAGCCGATTTTTTCAGACACATAGGAATAAAATAATTCAAATTGTAAATATAGTTTTGTTCTTTCGTATCAATATCCGACACTTTGTAGTTAGATCAGTCTCTTGGAAAAACAACAGGAGAGCCAGTTGCCAATTAGCGGCGAATAACCCAAAACAGCCTACTGGAGGCAGTCGGTTATTCAAACATTGTTACAGACAGTCATACGTTTTGGTCGAAATGATTTCAAAAACTAAGTCTAGTCCTTTTTGTTCTTTAATGTTAATATTTATTCCTTTCATGCATTCAACAGTTCAAAATGCCCAGGAGAGGCCAGGTGCCAATTTCGCGTATATGTTCATAAAAGCTTTTTTTCAGCACTATGATAAAATAATTCAATTTACATTATATTGGGTTCCTTTGTATAAGTACCCGACACAATTTTCAAACGTTAGGTCCGTATTGGAAAACAATCAGGGAGAGCCAGTTGCCAATTCGCTCCGATAACCAACTGCCTACGTGGTAGCAGTGAGTTATTCAAATTTTACAGACAGTCAGTAATTTTGGTCGAAATGATTAAAAAATCAGTCTAGTCGTGTTTCGTTCTTTAATGTTAATACTTATTCTTTCAATGATTCAACAAGCTCAAAAGCACAGGAGAGCAGGTTGCCAATTCGCGATATGTTTCAGAAAAGCCGATTTTTCAGGGACACATATGAATTTCAACTAATCAAACTTACATTATTTTGTTTTTTAGATCAATAGCGACATTAATGTTCAGCGTATAAGTCAGTCTGGGAAATTCAGAGAGCCAGTTGCCAATTCGCGTGCGAAATAACCAACTGCCTACTGGTAGGCAGTTGGTTATTCGGCATTTTACTGAAATTGTTTCGGTCTAAATGATTAAAAAAAAATTCAATGTGATCCTTGTTTAATTTTTTAATGTTAAATGTATTCCTTTAAACGTATTTAAAAAATAAGTCTCAAAATGCACCAGAGAGAAGCCAGATTGCCAATTCGCGATATGTTTCAGAAAAGCCGATTTTCAGACAGATATGATATAAATAATTCAATTACATATATTTTGTTGCTTTCGGATCAATTATTCCGACAACTTTCAACGTATAGATCCGTCTTGGAAACAATTTGAGGAGAGCCAGTTGCCAATTGGCGTGCGCGAATAAACCAACTGCCTACTGGTAGGAGTTGGTTTTTAACATTTACTAGACAGTCATAATTTTGTCGAAAATGATAATAAAATCACATCTAGTCTTGTTCTTGTTTTAATGTTAATATGTATTCCTTTAAAGGCATTCAACAGTCTTTAAATGCACCAGGCGAGGCCAGTTGCCAATTCGTGATATGTTTTCAGAAAAGCCGGTTTTCAGACAACATAGATAAAATAATTCATTTTACATTTCTATTTTGTTCTTCGTTACTCAATATCCGCCACTTTCAACGTATAGTCAGTCTGGGAAACAATAGGAGAGGCAAGTTGCCAATTCGCGGCGAATAACCAATGCCTACTGGTAGGCACTTGGTTATTCGACATTTTACTGACAGTTCATGTTTTGGTAGACCATGATTGCAATATCATTCTAAACCCTGTTTTTCGTGGCGTTATTGTTAGTATGTCATTCGTTAAATTGCATTCAACAGTCTCCAAAATGACAACAGGAGAGCCAGTTGCAAATTCGCGATATGTTCAGAAAAGCCTTTTTTTCAGGACACAATGAATAAAATATTTAATTTACATATATTTTGTTCCTTTTTTATCATTACCGACACTTTCCAACCGTTATAGGTCAGTCTGGAAAACAATCAGGAGAGCCATGTTTGCCAATTCGCGTGCGAAGACCAACTGCCTACTGGAGGCAGTTGGTTATTCGGCATTTTACAGGCAGTTATACGTTGTGGTTCGGGAACATGATTTAAAAAAAGTCAATCTAGTCCTTGTTTCGTTCCTTTATGTTGATATGTATTCTTTTCAATGCATTCAACAGTTTCAAGATGCACCAGGGGAGCCAGCTGCCAATTCGCGATATATTTCAGAAAATCCTTTTTTCAGACACATATGCATAAAATAATTCAATTTTACATATATTTTGTTCTTTCATATCAATATCCGACACTTTCAACGTATAGGTCAGTCTTGGAAATACTCAGGAAAGCCAGTTGCCAGTTCGCGTGCGAATAACCAACTGTTAGGCAGTTCCTTTAAATGCATTCAAAAAAAAAAAAAAAATACAAAAAAAAAAAAAAAAAGAAGTAAACAATTCATTTTACCCCTTAGTTTAAACATATTTATTGCATTAATTTCACAAATAACAATAGTACAGTAACTATTCTGCATGCAAAGAATATTGACGAAAGCACGTTGTACTTATAAGGTCAATCTTCTATTATAAGTTATACACCAAAAACATGGCTTAAATTTACAAAACAGAATAATATTTCTTGTGCAATACATCCAATTTTAGAAGAAAATATACGATAAGAGATGTTTCTTAAAATCGTAGACACTTAACATATAAGGCTGTATTCCTATAAATCCCAAGAACAAAACAAAATATTGACAGCCTGTTCGTACATATTTTAGAAGTCACAAATAAGTTAAGTGCTAGTAAGAAATTCGTAGTCACTTAACATCATACAAGGCTCTTTTATTCCTATAGTTACCAAGAAAAAGACAAAATATTATCAGCCTGTTCAGTCATATTTCAGAAGTCACAAATAAGTTAAGTGCTAGTAAGAGAAGTAAAGAATTTCAAATCGTGATAGTTATAAGAAAAAATATGTAGAAAAAGAAAGGAATAAATCAATAAATGAAAATAAGTGAAAAATAATGAAAATAGAAATAATCCACCTGCAGATGAACAAGTTAAAACGTAGAAGGATGTCAGGTGTTATCAAGATATTACAGCACATGTCACAATGAAAGTCAATGTTAATTATTAGTGAACCTTCCACTGTCAAGAATATACTTCTGGACAGCTGCAAATAGTTATATGTTATCTTCATCAGATAAAGAGTCGTCACCAAAGAGCAGGGTAGTTTCACAAATATTTCTAGTGATAGGGACAAGACTCGCCAGAAGTGAGGTGCGACAGTTGTCATAGGCTCTACATACAAATAAGAAGTGGTGACTGTTTTCTACTTCACCGCACTGACAGAGAGGGGATTCAACAATATTACGTAGAAACAAGTGATAATTCAAGCTACTGCACTTCATCCGAAGTCTCGAGTGAAGGACCTGGGCTCTTCTATTGCCAGTGTAATAGAATTTTGGAGTTTTGTTAACGTTATTTTTCAAAAGATTCTTGAAGCTAGTCAAAGTTGGCGCATTTCGGATTTCAGTGGACAAATTGTTCCAATCACGTATAGTAGCAGGTAAGAATGAGTTGAAGTATTGTGAAGTGCGCGAGTATACCGGTCTTATAAAATCAGGATTGCGAAGATTGTAATGGGTTGAAGCTCCTGCTGACGGAGGAATTAACTGTTGTAGATACTCCGGGGTCAGTCCTTTTTTCATTTTATAAAATAAAATCAATCTGTGGTCTCTTCTTCTGTTTTCAAGTGATTTCCAATGGGTTTCGCGTTGGAGATTTTCTAGGGATACTAGTCTAGTTGCTCCTGTCACAATTCGCGCACATTCATTCTGAATCTTGTCTAACTGATCATTTTCAAAAGCTGTACAGTTATTCCAGATAACGTCGGCATACTCTAAAATAGGGCGAACAAAAGAAGTATATATCGTTTCAAGGGATTTCCTGTCGAGAGTCATTTTCAATTTACGCATAATGTGTACTCGAGTCCAGGCTTTTTCAGTGATGTAGTTGACATGTTCATGCCAAGAACAGTCATTAGTAAGTATGAGTCCAAGATGTTTATGATGTGACACTTCCGGAATCACTTGGCCATACATAGTCAGAGCAGGATGAAGCAACTGTGTTGTTTTTCTGGATATAAGAAGTGATTCTGACTTTGAAGGATTGAAATCTACAAGCCATTGATCAGCCCATGACATGATTTTAAGAATGTCCGATTGCAGAAGCTCCGCAGCTGGGACTGGAAAGTCAACAATGATGTAAAGACTAGTGTCATCTGCAAAAAGGCGGATATGACTACCAAGATCAAGGACGATATCATTTATAAATATTAAGAACAAAAGGGGACCCAATAATGATCCCTGGGGAACACCGGCAGCAATATATGCCCAGGATGAAGAAATACCAGGAAATACAACACGTTGACACCGTCCAGACAGATAGTTGGTGAACCATTTTAAAAGATTCCCTGAGACACCGGCATTTTGGAGTTTTATTAAGAGGCCCTGATGCCACACCCTGTCAAAGGCTTTGCTGATATCGAAAAAGACCGCCCTAACTTCAAGTCCGTCGTCAAGGGCTTTGCATAAAGTATCATAGAGAAAGGCAAGCTGGTTAACTGTTGAGTCCCCTGGCCTGAAACCAGACTGATAAGGAGAAATAAAGTGCGTATCGAGTAGATGGTTGTAAGTGTGTTTAAACACAATTCTTTCAAAAACCTTTTCAATACAACAAAGAAGCGAGATAGGGCGGTAATTATTAACAAGCGCTGGATCACCTTTCTTGAAGACAGCACATACATGAGCTTCCTTCCAAGAATCTGGAACTACACATTGCTGAAGAGAATGGTTAAAGAGAGAACAAAGTGGAAATGAAAGTTCGTGAGACCCTTCACGGAGAATACGATAGCCTACACCGTCAGGACCGGTCGCTTTTGCAATCGGAAGATTTCTAAGAACGTCTTCAACTTCTTTAGGTTGGATAGCAATAGATGATAGTTGAACATCTTCAGACAGAACATTAGGCGCTGGAACAGTTTTGCCATGATCATTCAGATGAGTCTGTCCCACAAAGAAATTGTTCAGAAGCTCAGCTTTCTCAAGGGAGCCAAATGTTAAAGTGTTGGAATCAGAATTTATAAGAGGAGGCAGTGACTTCCGGGAGTCTTTTGAAATGAAAGCTTTCAGTGTAGTCCACCAGTCTTTTGGAGATAGCAATCTTGAATTAAGTTTTTCTGACATGTGTTCATAGTAATCTCTTTTCGCTCTTCTGATAAGTGTCACTGTATCATTACGAATTCTTCGAAAGGTCAGCCAATGAGCCTCGGTGTTGTGGCTTTTGGCGTTTCTGTATGCCCGCTTGCGCCTCGAATACTTCTACCATGGAACATCGTCAGGACGTATCATTACGGTTTTGTTTGGGATAGACGTTTTACTTATCTTGAGAATTTTCTCAGTGACATTGGATACATGGGTGTTTATGTCATCTTGATAGCATGAGTCCCAGTCCACAGTTCGAAACTTTTGTCTGAGGGCATTAAAATCGGCTTGTTCGTACATCCAAATTTGTCTTGTATAGGAAGGCATCTTTGGTTTTTTGAACTTAAGAATACAGTAGACAGGACAGTGATATCTAATATTCTGTTCGAGAAAATGGTCACCAACTCCAGAATGGAGTACTGCTTGTTGGTTAGAAGCAAAGATCAAGTCAATTGTAGAATTTACCCCTTAAAAATGGCATCAACAATCTTACTGCTACATGTACGCGTCAACATTAAATCGCTCCTATTTAATATACGCACTATTGTGTGTTCTATATACTGACTAAAGGTTAGGGTTAGGTTTAACATAGGTTTTACTAGTGTACATTCAATGTATGCGTAAACTCAATGCGTGAGATTTAATGCCGACTACAAGTAGGTAGTTGTTTTTTTGCACGCCACAGGCTCTCCTGAATGTTTCCAAATGAAAGTGTCAGATATTGATGTGTAAGTACAAACTAAATGTTTAAATGAATATATCTAATAATATTGAATACTTCTATGACTTTCGAATGAAATAGTGAATTTTTGACAAATATAAAATAACCAACTGCATACCATTAAATATATTCACATGGCAGCAAATCACCAATGAAAATTCTCGGGGGAAAAAAAGCTGCAGGTCAAGTTCAATAACACCGTTCATGAGATCGAGTTTCAAGAAGTTTCAAGTCATAAATCAAGCTGGACGAGGAATCTTAGGTCATAAATCGGTTGTGCTAATTGGGATATTACGCATCGGAATTTAAACAATGTGCAGAGTACATCAGAGCTGAACATCTGACTGTGGTTAAAATGCCTAAGTTCATTTCAGGACAGGTTCAAAGGCATTGTAAAATTGAAAGATTTTCAGTTAAAGGCCGACCAAACCAGTTGCTCAACCCACGAGAAAATTAACCTTCCAAATTGGAAAAAAATGTTGAAAACGGAAAAAGACAAAAAGAAAAAGGATAAATAAACAAAAAACTGGTCTTCCTGATAAATGCCGAAAAACAAACTGTTAGTAGAATTTGTAGTCTCATATTGCTAATATCCAGCAATATGTAGACTACAAAAGAGAAAAAGGGTTGTATATTTTTCATTGATTATTAAAAGAATCAGTGCTTTTGTTGTATGTACAGTATATTGTAAACAAATCTGATTTGTACGTCTGTTTCATTTTAAACCATAATTTAAATGTAATTTAATTCACAAGTTTTTGGTTATTGCTTTGATATTTTCAATAACTAAATAGTCGAGTTGAGATGTTTCAAATTCATGATTTATATATAGTCTACGATATCATAATGAGCCGCGCCATGAGAAAACCAACATTGTGGGTATGCGACCAGCATGGATCCAGACCAGCCTTGAGCATCCGCGCAGTCTGGTCAGGATCCATGCTGTTCGCTAACGGTTTCTCTAATTGCAATAGACTTTGAAAGTGAACAGCTAGCTTGGATCCTGACCAGACTGCGCAGATGCGCAGGCTGGTCTGGATCCATGCTGGTCGCAAACACACTATGTTGGTTTTCTCATGGTGCAGCTCATATAACAATGTTTTTGTTTTACACATTCCTTCTAATTATTTCACACACTGTCCAGTGTAATTACCAAAGTTGATCACTGCCGTAATCTATAGTCCCGCTGCTGAGTGTTAATGTCCATTTTATTGACTTGGGAGTAATATTAATGACATGCATCGTCTCAGCAATCTAGGACCTGATATATGATGTGGTAAATGCGCTTCCGCATTGGACCTATTTACACAAAGACATAACTACTCTATATAATGAACAATCCACTACGCATAATGACATAATGATTATATTATCAAATATCCTCTTCATATAATTTAATAACGACTCTATTATACGGCATCGCAAGCTTCGTATGAGGATTTAGGGACCGTTTTCTTCTTTTTAAAAAGTATCCGCTTTATATAAAGAAGTACTTACTTTATGTAATGATATTTAAACGAACTCCATGTAAAGACTCGTCATTCCGCTTAGGTAAAATGACAAATTTTTAATGTGGCTAGGTAATACATATTTCAACTATATATATATATATGTTTCAATTTGAGACTGTTGAATGCATTTAAAGGAATACATATTAACATTAAAAAACGAAACAAGGACTAGATTGATTTTTTTTATCATTTTCGACCAAAACTATGACTGTCTGTAAAATGTTGAATAACCAACTGCCTACCAGTAGGCAGTTGGTTATTCGCACGCGAATTGGCAACTGGCTCCCCTGATTGTTTCCAAGACGGATCTATACGTTGAAAGTGTCGGATATTAATAAGAAAGAACAAAATATATGTAAATTTGAATTATTTTATTCATATGTGTCTGAAAAATCGGCTTTTCTGAAACATATCGCGAATTGGCAACTGGCTCTCCTGGTGCATTTTGAGACTGTTGAATGCATTTAAAGGAATACATATTAACATTTAAAAAACGAAACAAGGACTAGATTGATTTTTGTTATCATTTTCGACCAAAACAATGACTGTCAGTAAAATGCCGAATAACCAACTGCCTACCAGTAGGCAGTTGGTTATTCGCACGCGAATTGGCAACTGGCTCTCTTGAATGTTTCCAAGACGGACCTATACGTTGAAATTTTCGGAAATCGATATGAAAGAACAAAATATACGTAAAACTGAATTATTTTATGCGTATGTGTCTGAAAAATCGGCTTTTCTGAAACATATCGCGAATTGGCAACTGGCTCTCCTGGTGCATTTTTAGACTGTTGAATGCATTTAAAGGAATAAATATTAACATTAAAGAACGAAACAAGGACTAGACTGATTTTTTTTATCATTTTCGACCAAAACTATGACTGTCTGTAAAATGTTGAATAACCAACTGCCTACCAGTAGGCAGTTGGTTATTCGCACGCGAATTGGCAACTGGCTCTCCTGATTGTTTCCAAGACTGACCTATACGTTGAAAGTGTCGGGTAATGATACAAAAGAACAAAATATATGTAAAATTGAATTATTTTATTCATATGTGTCTGAAAAAAAGGCTTTTCTGAAACATATCGCGAATTGGCAACTGGCTCTCCTGGTGCATTTTGAGACTGTTGAATGCATTTAAAAGAATAAATACTAACATAAAACAACAACAAAACAAGGGTTAGAATGAATATTTTATCATGTTCTACCAAAACAATGACTGTCAGTAAAATGTCGAATAACCAACTGCCTACCAGTAGGCAGTTGGTTATTCGCACACGAATTGGCAACTGGCTCTCCTGAGTGTTTTCAAGACTGACCTATACGTTGAAAGTGTCGGATATTGATATGAAAGAACAAAATATATGTAAAATTAAATTATTTTATATTATATGTGTCTGAAAAATCGGCTTTTCTGAAACATATCGCGAATACGCAACTGGCTCTCCTGGTGCATTTTGAGACTTTTGGATGCATATAAATGAAAAAAAATTAACATTAAAGAACAAAACAAGGATAAGAGTGAATTATTTATCATTTTCGACCTAAACACAGACTGTCTGTAAAATGTCTAATAACCAACTGCCTACCAGTAGGCAGTTGGTTATTCGCACGCGAATTGGCAACTGGCACTCCTGAGTGTTTTCAAGACTGACCTATACGTTCACAGTGTCGGATATTGATATGAAAGAACAAAATATATGTAAAACTGAATTATTTTATGCATATGTGACTGAAAAATCGGCTTTTCTGAAACATATCGCGAATTGGCAACTGGTTCTCCTGGTACATTTTGAGACTGTTGGGTGCATTGAAAGGAATAAATATTAACATTAAAGAACGAAACAAGGACTAGATTGATTTTTTTATCATTTTCGACCAAAGATATGACTGCCTGCAAAATGTCGAATAACCAACTGCCTACCAGTACGCAGTTGGTTATTCGCACGCGAATTGGCAACTGGCTTTCCTGAGTGTTTTCAAGCCTGACCTATACGTTGGAAGTGTCGGATATTGATATGAAAGAACAAAATATATGTAAAATTGAATTATTTTATTCATATGTGTCTGAAAATCGGCTTTTCTGAAACATATCGCGAATTGGCAACTGGCTCTCCTGGTGAATTTTGAGACTCTTGAATGCATTGAAAGGAATAAATATTAACATTAAAGAACGAAAGAAGGACTAGATTAATATTTTTTTTTATCATTTTCGACCAAAACTATGACTGTCTGTAAAATGTTGAATAATCAACTGCCTACCACTAATCAACTGGCTCTCCTGATTGTTTCCAAGACTGACCTATACGTTGAAAGTGTCGGGTAATGATACAAAAGAACAAAATATATGTAAAATTGAATTATTTTATTCATATGTGTCTGAAAAAAAAGGCTTTTCTGAAACATATCGCGAATTGGCAACTCGCTCTCCTGGTGCATTTTGAGACTTTTGAATGCATTTAAAAGAATAAATACTAACATAAAACAACAACAAAACAAGGGTTAGAATGAATATTTTATCAGTTGGCAGTTGGTTATTCGCACGCGAATTGGCAACTGGCTCTTCTGAGTGTTTTCAAGACTGACATATACGTTGAAAGTTTCAGATATTGATCGGAAAGTACAAAATATATGTAAAATTGATAAAATTGAATTATTTTATTCATATTTGTCTGAAAAAACGGCTTTTCTAAAACATTGGCAACTGGCTCTCCTGATGAATTTTGAGACTGTTAAATGCATTTAAAGAAAAAATACTAACATAAAAGACCATAACCGGGGTTAGAATGATTTTTTATCATGTTCTACCAAAACAATGACTTTCTGTATAATGTTGAAAAATCAACTGCCTACCAGTAGGCAGTTGGTTATTCGCATGCGAATTGGCAACTGGCTCTCCTGAGTGTTTCCAAGACTGACCTATACGTTGAAAGTGTCGGATATTAATACGAAAGAACAAAATATATGTAAAATTGAATTATTTTTTTCATTTGTGTCTGAAAAAAAGGCTTTTCTGAAACAGATCGCGAATTGGCAACTGCCTGTCCTGGTGCATTTTGCGACTGTTGAATGCATTTGAAAGAGTAAATACTAACATAAAACAACAAAACAAGGGTTAGAATGAATTTTTTATCATGTTCTACCAAAACGATGACTGTCAGTAAAATGTCGAATAACCAACTGCCTACCAGTAGGCAGTTGGTTATTCGCACGCGAATTGGCAACTGGCTCTCCTGAGTGTTTCCAAGACTGACCTATACGTTGGAAGTGTCTGATATTGATATGAAAGAACAAAATATCTGTAAAATCGAATTATTTTACGCATATGTGTCTGAAAAATCGACATTTCTGAAACATATCGCGAATTGGCAACTGGCTCTCCTGGTGCATTTGTAGACTGTTGAATGCATTTAAAGGAATAAATATTAACACTAAAGAACGAAACAAGGACTAGATTGATTTTTTTATCATTTTCGACAAAAACTTTGACTGTCTGTAAAATGATGAATAACCAACTGCCTACCAGTAGGCAGTTGGTTATTCGCACGCGAATTGGCAACTGGCTCTCCTGGTTGTTTCCAAGACTGACCTATACGTTGAATTTGTCGGGTATTGATACAAAAGAACGAAATATATGTAAAATTGAATAATTTTTTTATATGTGTCTGAAAAATCGGCTTTTCTGAAACATATCGCGAATTGCCAACTGGCTCTCCTGGTGCATTTTGAGACTGCTGAATGCATTTAAAGGAATTAATATTATCATTAAAGAACAAAACAAGGGTTAGAATAAATTTTTTATCATGTTCTACCAAAAGACTGACTGTATGTAAAATGTCGAATAACCAACTGCCTGCTAGTAGGCAGTTGGTTATTCACACGCGAATTGTCAACTGGCTCTCCTGAGTGTTTCCAAGACTGATCTTTACGTTGAAAGTGTCGGATATTGGTATGAAAGACCATATAAAATGTCATATTGAATGATTTGATCCATTTGTGACTGAAAAAATGAAGCTTTTCTGAAACATATCGCGAATTGGCAACTGGCTCTCAAGGTACTTTTGAGACTGCTGAATGCATTTTAAGAAATGAAGATTAATATTAAAGAACAAAACATGGATAAGAATGATTTTTCATCATTATGTTTTAAAAGGTAATCAGACTTGCTTATACATTTTTAATAACCAACTGGCAACTAGTACGTAGTTGGTTATTCGAATGTTCAACTACCAACTACCAACTGCCTACCAACTTTACTGTCATCCTGTTATGATACGAGCTGCCTTAAACTGGGTATTTTCAAGTTGTAATTCTTCATAGCTTGTGAACATTTGAATACTAGTATTCAAGTAATGGTCGTATGGGGGATGTGTAAAAAAACTTCCAAAAATTTTCTGTCAGTTATGTGTTTATGAATCCTCATGATGTTAAATCGTTGCCATACTTCTTGTTAAATGTTGTTGCCATGTTAGAAATTGTTAATCCAAGATGTGTATAAGCATCGCAACTTTATTCATTTTAAGGGAGGAAGGTTTGGTTTTGTTGACTTTAGAGATATAAGAAGTGATTTAGTTAAGTCACCAGCCATGCTTTAGTCCACATTGAAATTTTATTAAGGTCCGAACTAGGAGTATTATCTGCAACTATGTTAATACTTGTATCATCCGCAAATATTCGAAACGCAAATACATCAGAAATTTAGGACGAAGAATAGAGCCTTGCGGGACACGCGCAGAAAAAAGTAGTATCAAAAGTGAAGTTCCAGGAAACACAACTTTTGTTTTATATTTGACAGGTAATCATTAAAGCATAGAAAGAGCTGACATGAAACCCCTGTTTTATTACCTTTATGCAAAAGATCTCCATGCCAGACACTGTCGAAAGCTTTGGATATGCTTCAGAAAAATGCAAGGACCCCTTTTTGTCCGTTTAGAGCTTAGTTTAGTGCTCAGCCTCTTTGGCCGAGTGGTTAAGGTCGCTGGCTTCAAATCACTTGCCCCTCATCGACGTGGGTTCGAACCTCTCTCGGGGCGTTGAATTCTTCATGTGAGGAAGCCATCCAGCTGGCTTACGGAAGGTCGATGTTTCTACCCAGGTGCCCTCTCTTGATGAAATAATGCACAGAGGGGCACCGGAGGCCTTCCTCCACCATCAAAGCTTGAAAGTCGTCATATGACCTGTAATTGTGTCAGTGCGACGTTAAACCCAACAAAATAAAATAAATAAAATATTGTAAAGTTGGCCACTATGCTTTCTTCTCCAAGTGTGCGATGCCGGGACAGGTGGAGGACTCCAGTGGTGGAGGACTCCATGATAATTGTTCCTGGTCTGCTCTATTGTGCATTCTGAGGTATGTTTTGTTGTGCTTCGGCTTCTGAAACAACATTTTTTTTTTGTTTTACAATATGTTCTTGTGTTTGATGTAACGTGTGTGTGGAAGGAATTTAAATGAAAGATAGTAGTTTTATTTACATTGTTGTTGAAACAAATGAATATATTGGTTCAGCACGTTCGGAATGAAAAGTAATAAAATGTAAAATTTTATAAACTTCGATTTTTAAAACTTTAGGACATACTACGAAAATTCGGCAAACAAATAAGACAGGATCGTTGGCCTGATTGCAAGACTGATTAAAAATAACATCAAACAAGTCTACATAACGGAAAATTACAATTTTGATGACATTTTCTCAAACGTTTTAAAATGTAAATTTTACTGAAACATTTCACAGTAATGACTTGAATTAGAATATGAGGTATTTTTGGCATTTCGCCATTTTGAAGGACGGGTCTTGGCAGTCTCCAGTTGATTCATGACAATGTTACTGCTCACAAGTCTCATCGTTCAAAAGTTCCCGGGAAGTTCGAAAATCATTCCACTTATTTAGATCTTAGGCCTTGTGTTTATTTTTTCATTCGAGGCTGAAAAAGATGCTGGCTGGGTGCAAATATTTAAAGAACTTAGGGGTGTTATTTTTCAGATACTTAGATACCGATTGCGGAAGTTTAGAATGACCTTCGTTGCTTATATTATACCATGGACAGCTCAACTCATTGTTAGTCAGAGGGTAACAATTTCTTGTTACAGTAGATAAAACTATATATAAAAAATAGAAAGAGAAACCAGCAACTGCAAGAGTAACAACATTTTATTCATGAATTTAAGTAAAAATCCAAATACCTTTGCAAATGACAAAAAACTGTAAAATCCAATCTAATAAGTAAAACAGTGCAAATCCTGTCCAGGTCAAATTTAAATCCACTTAAATTGAATTCCACAATGTTTCACACAGTTCAAAAGTAATATCCAAAATTTATAATTTCTATCTTCAATGATAATTTTTTAAATCCAGAAATTTTTAATATAAATCCTTTAAAATATTAAATATCCAAATTAGTGATAATGTGTTTTTAAGAAATACAGGAAAGTTTCATCAATATCTACGGTTTAGCTTCTTAGGTTCTTAGGTTCTGTTTTTCATCTAAAACATCTGACTATATATTGTATCATGGAAGGTTCCAGAATTTTCATGTTACAATAAAAATATAAAGAACATTCCGGAAAAATAAAGGAAAATCTTTTTCTAAAAATAACAGACATACACTGTTTATCAATAATTGATACATTACTAATAGAATTTTCTAGATTAAAGGAGAATCTTATAGTAAACACAGAATAATGTCTTAAAACAAGGTCAGTAAACAATGTTTTGTCTTAGGGAAAAATAAAAAAAATATATACATAACACTCATAGTTCATAGTATAAATATCATAATATCTTTTTAAAAGGAGACATATTTGACTGTGAGTACAAAATATTTATGTTTTACTCGATCACCCCCCACCCCATCCTTTATCAACAGCATGATAAGAGTCTATAGGCAAAGGAGGGCCAAAGATCAAAATACACCATGCAATTATTAGTGCCAAAGATGTATGACAACTGGATCAATCATCTTGATGTCACGGAACGAAACTAACGTGTAATGGTATATCATTTTATTTTAGTATGGTTTCTAACATCATCTTATTATGAGCTGCAGTTTTCTTCGTGGACTTTTTATGTGCTCCCAAAGACGGTTTTGGGGTACGGGTTGGGCACTTAGAGTTGCCCTTGTCAGTACGTCTGTCAGTCCGCCGGTCTGTGCATCTGTCTTCTTGTGTGAATTTGTGTCGTTCATACCTAAATATGTTTGACCCAGAGTCATTAAACCTCACAGGTGATCATGTTTCTGTCGCATGTATCTCAAAACAAGTATTTGATCTGAAATGTTACAACAGAAGGGGATTGTGATATATCATGTAAAGTTGTGCAATTGGTGTTTTATTTAGGATTTCTCTCTACCAGACTTGAGTTATTGGCCCTGACTTAGTGAAAAATACACATAAATTGCTTAAAGGTTTGTGCTACATATATCTTAAAAATATTTTACCCAGAGTCATGAAACATTGTAGGAATATTATCTACCATGTAAATTAGTGCATTTCGTTTTAAAATTCTCTTTAGAAGACCATAGTTATGGCCCTTCACATTGACAAAAAATAAAAGCTTTTACCCAATTCTTCTTAAAATGTGCTTGACCTAGTGTCATAAAACATTAGAGGATTGTTTTATAGCATGTGAATTTGTGAATTTGGAGGTTTCTTTGGGTTTTCACTAAATTAGGCCAGAGTTATAGTCCTTCCTTTAGTGAAAATTACACATAAAGTTCTTAAAAGTTTGATTTGCAGTTATATTCAAAATATTTCAGATAGAGTTCTGAAACCTTATGCTATGAAAATATAGGGAGACACCTGTTCCCCATGGACACACAAGTATTCTTCTAAGTTCCTAAGCTCTGTAGAGGATCTTCTAGTCATTTCTTGTATAGAATGTTTGGAATGCTGTATGGTTGGCTGCGGTTTTGAATGTTATGGACCGGACAGGAAAAAAGCCCTGTTGACCTTTGATCTCCAAATGTGACCTTGATCTATAAGCACTGGTATTGGCAATGGGGGTAAATGACCTCAATGGGGTGCTGTTATGACTGTCTGTTACAATATGGCTGTTGTTATTATTATTTTCAGTATTAATATTGTTTTAATAACTATTAATATTATTATTATGTACAACGCCATTGAATATATCATTGTATAAAAATAGGCGTTTAATCAAGTTATTCAGTTTCAGTTTAATGTTAATATTTTACTACCAAGTGTGACCTTGACCTTTGAGTTAGGTGTCTGAATGTTGTGCATGACACATTGTCTTATTATGAGGTGCATTTATGATTAAAATCTCTTCATGTATGACATAGTTATGGACCGGACAGGGAAAAAAGCCCTGTTGACCTTTGACCTCCAATTGTGACCTTGACCATTAAGCTAGGGGTTCGAGTTTTACGCATGACACATTTGTGCCAAGTAACATTAAATCCCTTAATGGATGACAGCAGAGTAATGGACCAGACACGAAATTGCGGACGGACGCACGGACGGACGAACGGAAGGACGGACGGAATGACGGAATGACAGACGGACGGAAAAGCGCATTCCTGTAGTCCCCGAAACTGGTTTTCAATCAGTAGGGGACTAACTGAATAGAGTGAAAATATGAATTATATTTATCAATTTTTTCCAGTATTTCATTCGTATGTATATATTAAATGTAATTATGTACGCTTAAAAGGATATATACAATTAATCTAGTTGTGACTGTTAAATCACGTTTGTGCTATTGGATACACATCACTTAAAATTCTTCAAAATCTACAAGTAAAAATGGTATAAAATAATGTGGTAAAAACAGATTGCAACTGAAACATATGTGTAAAATTAAGGAAGTCATAAAATGAAGTTGTCTTCTTTATTATATGTACCCGAATATGATCAAGTGATAATTTATTATGTTCATTACCACTGTTTATCATATCTCTTATTATTTAGACATGTTTTAACATTATGCAAGGAATGTAAGAAATCATGTTCCATACAGTATAAAAATAGAATGTGCAACTCAATCTCTGAAATGATATAGTAGATAAAACAAAAATTGCTGTAATCTATCTGTTTAAGTATGATTAATCACCTTTTGCCTATAACGATTAACAAAACTTAGTTTTACTAAAACAAACATTAGACGGGGGTATTTTGATGCTAACTTTTCTTCAGATGTTTTTATAAATAGCAGCCATTTCAATTGCAGCCACTTTGAATAAAGTCGGCAATTTTGATGTTTTCTCCTTGCTTTATGAATATAAGACACCATATTCCCACTTTCTTTTATGTTTGATGCTTTTTCCCAGAAATATCATTCAACGATTGCATTAACAATAATCTTATTCTTAGTTGAAATTAGCGCGACCAACAGTTAACCTATAATGAATGCGTATTATTCAAGTATTCAACATCACATGCCAAAGCCCTTTGCTTTTTTCAGCATCAAGCATTAACCAAGAAATAGTCCTTCCAATCCTATTTATTACAAGTTATACATAAAAGACATGTTAAAATGAAAATGATATAAGCAGGTATACTATAAGAGCAATTTATGAGCATGGTTTTTATAGCCTTTGCGCGACGGTAACGCAGTGAAACGGGTAATTTTTTTTGAGTCCTCAAAAACCGGGCCAATTTTGCAGTGAATGCCCATAACGCTTTTAAACGGGGTAAATTTTTCTATCCTCAAAACCTGACCCTATTCCTATTTTAGCGTAGAAGCCCTGAAATTTGTTTTTGCTTTAATTCCTGAAATTGAAACGTTTAATACTTATGGTTCTGGAAAGCGGGCTTAAAACTTTCTTTCAATATTTTAATATTTACCTGTTAAATTCATAATGAAAAAAAATGTTAGGAACGTCTGTATTTAACATACCTGTTTTTATCCATATAAATAAATAAATTGTCAAATTTGCATAATTTTGGTATTCTTGAGAAAACGCTAACTTATTAAAATTGGCCAGGTGCACGAAAAATGTATACCTATAGATATGGTATAGCATGTAAAGTGGCCTCTTCTTCTGATAGGGTTCCAGTGTTTACTGCGCACTGTACAAGCGCGTAACCACTTCTGTCATGTTTTGAAACACTAAAACTCTGACTTATTAAAATTCGCTGCAAAGATTGGCCAGGTGCACGAATAATGTATACCTATAGATAGGGTATAGCATGTAAAGTGGCCTCTTCTTCTGATAGGGTTCCAGTGTTCACTGCGTACTGTACAAGTGCGTAACCACTTCTGTCATGTTTTAAAACACTAAAAAATAGTTCCGCTTACATTATGTCATAAGTTTTAAAAGTCGGATTAGCGTTTACACTAATTTCAAACGATCTCATAGATATACGTCTTTTGTAAGTGTAATACATCTTGACATTGCCATGACATGTTTACATTTATCTTTTATATTTACAGCATTATAACAATGTTATTTTAAACGATTGTAAAAAAACATGCTACATTATGAAGAGTTAACATTCCTCTCGTTGTCATAAAATTTGTTTATACAATCTCTGACTAACTCATTTCTTGAGAAGTAGGATTTAACAAAACGTATCATATCCCTAGAGACAAGTTTTGGTTTGCGTAGGAGAATGAATGTTCCCAGAACTGTTTGGCCTTCTAATGGCGTGAATACTGTGTCAGTTACCATGTCATCGCAAAATAATGTATAAATCGTTCTTTTCTTCTGATTCGCTGAAAAAAGCAATATGGTTAAAAATTTAACTGCCAAATGTAGACAACCAAACAATTGCTATTTCTGTTCATTTCAGGTAAAAATTTCATATTTGGTTTAAACAATATTTTATTCATATATATTTACAACATGAAACGTTACATCATTACGGCATGAAGGATTGAGTAGAAAGCCAAGCTTATTTGAAACTCTCTCCTTAGTTTCATATTTTATGCACACAGTAAACATAAACATATTCTCTATGACTGAGTAAGCATATAGTTCTTGTTCCATTACTGAATGTTGAATGAAGGTCCAAAGTTCAATTCCCTGCTCCAGAATGCATGTAGATAACCTCCTAATAAGCGAATCGCGATAGTAACCCCTTTATATAGACAAGTGATCAAGCTATCAAAATGACAATCTTGGTATATGACTACTATCAACTTCTGTTGAAGTCTAACTAGTTACTTTAAAAGTCCAGCTGATACGCCCTCACACTGCTTAAATATAAATGTCCACAAAATCATTCCTTGGCGATATGACCAATTTGTGTCGATTCACCGTAAAACCCAACTCACTCACTTACAAAGAATATTCATATTACTTGATGTCAATAACCGTTTCTACACAGTAAGCTGCGAAATTCGTACTATTTCAAAAACGTGTAGTCCAACCCACTTGCACCAGACCAGAAAGAAAATGACTCAGAGTCTGTACATGTTATACCCAACCATCAGAACCATGGTAATGAACGGGAAAATATACAAACCCATTGCAATCGCGCAGTTCGGTAAATGAATACTATGGATACTGAACAAGTGGTAATTTATGTATCATTGTGTACCGGTCACATTTCTTCAATATTTCTTATCTTAGAGAAACAACGCGTAGATCTAGTTTATATTTTATCAACGTTACACACAAAACTTGGTTGAACTTCCCTAATGAAGTGTTGTCCTAGATTACAAAACCACTCTGATTTGCTGATGTGAAAATGATTTTCAGTCGTCGTTTAAAGGTCCACTACTAACACTCGAACGAGTTTTATATGAAAACCAGAATTTGTAGCCGAGACTTCCTGTTTACTGAAAATATGACCCACTGCATCGGATCTGACCAAATAGTCATAAATATGCTCAAGAATAACAAACAGATAAACACAAAAAGAAAAAACATTGCCTATTTCAAACCGAAAGTATGTTTTCCGACTGCTTACGAACCCGTCGCACATCTTCGGTTTTTTTCTCCGAAACGAGGCTATGATTTATAAATAGATGCAAAATATATTATATGCCCAAACGATAACGTGATTTTTACATACTTAGCATAGTGAATTCATCATTTTTGTAACGCACAAAAACTTGTTGAAAATCATTCCTATAATACAGGTAATATACAGCTATACTACAAGTTTTCGGGAGGACATTTTAGGCTCTTCGAGAATAAAAGTGTTTTCACAACTTCGTCTGCAAACTTTTTCAGTAAATCTCTTTTCATCTAATTTAAGAATATAAATAAATAATTATCTTACACTGTAGAAACAAAATGTAACTAAAATTTACCTAAATACACTTATTTTTATACACATGGCTACATCAATTCAATACAAGTTTAGGCATTAAGCACATTGTCTTGGCCTAATATATGTCACTGTCAATTTGAAACTAAAATTTTGTACATCTCGTATTTTTCATGCTAATCATGTATAATCACCATCATGGAATACAGTTATTTTGTCACGTGTATTTAAACGGATATTCGTTTCAATTAATTTTAAAATCACGTGATCCCGAAGAATTTCCGACCGATTACGGAAAAGCGATAAACACGAAAGTAGGACAAAATGACTACCCATGTCAGTCTAAGAAAATACATAAACAATCGTTCGTTTCTCTGTAAATGTGTTGAATTTAAGGGAATATCGTACGGCTATCGTAATGTTTAGTAGTATATTTCAAAATGTGTAGTCATTTTTTAAGATTTATGTCTATTCATTTGTCTTTATTTTGCACCTTTAACTACATGTGTACGCTAAAATGTGTATATGCAAGATAAATATGCAATATGATTTAAATAAACAATATAGATGTATGACTTCAAATTCAAAATCATATCTTAGATGAATTTCATTCATCATTTGACGCTTTATTCTAAAACTATGGATATTTTGCATTCTGGTTTTGTTTGTTTATATTTAGCCTTACATGTGCATACTACTATTGTCCGTAAGTATTGACCTGGCACTCATGAATATTCCGTATGTTTCCGTAAATTAATTTTCGGTGTCCGAACCTATACAACGATATAACTATTGAAAACCCAATTATATACCATCATGTATCATGTGCAGATATAGCTGTACGGACAAAGCGTTTTACCCCTAATCTCAGTATTGTGTGTTCGACTCCTCTGACTGACCAAATTGTTTTTTTTTTCATATTTTATCTGTAAAATTAACAGACACTTATCGTGATTTATCAACGAAATACTCTACTAGATTCTATCGATTAACGTTCTTCTACGTACATAAAACCGTTCTACAAAATTGTAATTTAAAATCTTCAGGACCGGACAAGCATTCATTCATTCATCGGACAATTCAAAGAACTGTTGTTAGCGACACAGAATGAAATGTTCTATAAAATAATGTAGTCATAGATACAAATACAAACACAAGGAATTATATTTTAGAAAATGGTTAAAAAAGAATTCGAACCCATGGTAACGTGTTTCCAAGTCGGAGAGCTTACCACTACACCACTGTGCCGTTGGTTATCGAAATTGATTATTTTGATAAATTTAGATATTTTCAGGACACAACTATCGCGTAAAATAACGAAAACGCCCGAAAATATTGGCGAAGGTTAATGAGTGCCAGGTCAATACTTACGGACAATATGACCTCTAGATCCGATTTTCATTAGGGAATGTTTTGTTTTCTGTAACGTTGACGAAAACATAAAATATGTGGAGCATCTCTTCATTATGAAATGTTGAGATAAAATATCGCTTGTTCAATATGCTGGGTAAAAATCCGGCAAATGCGTCAATATGCGCATCCGCAACAATACTGTCTGCTGCGTAAGATTACTATAAAATCTATTCGCCTATGTAAACGTTATTTTGTTTAAAACAAAATACGATTTGAGGGAATGTTCAATTCAAGAATTCATACATAGAAGTTTCTGTGCATTGCAAAGATATCAATTCAAATACAGTTTTAACTTACTCAACATTGCTATTTCGTATTTAACGCTTTACAGAAGTTCCTATTTATCAAGGCGTTGTACACAGCAGACACCGAATCAATCTACTTTGAATATTTAGAAAGCTTCTTACATGTATGTATCGTCTTGTTACATGTAATAGATTTAATAAATTCGTTTGTGCTTTGCTGATAAATGAAAGTTGTCAAGCCTTGATGAACCAATTTGAAATTTAACATAAATAATTCTTAAATAACTATAAACACTTTGAAAATTTTATATTATGAAATGACCTTTAAATGCTCTCACATACCAACAATTTGTTTTTCTAAAGGATGTAGATCTTTACGTTCGGATCAAAATTTGTTGTACAATGTAGAAGCTGTTCTGACCTTAATTATTAAAAGAAATTAGATAATACTTTAAACTGACACTGAAATGAGGATTTCGTTGGACAAAATTTTCGGGAAACCGAAATTTATTTAAGCTGTATGTACTTACGCGTAAGCCCTTGTAAAGCTCCTCTTTGCTCTTCTTGTGCTCGTAAATGATCCTTAGCACAACGGGTAACAATTATAGGTATATCTTCATCAGTTGCGTCATCCAGCCTTTTTATGGTACGAAGACGGAAGTTCTTTCGCAATGAAAGATTTGTAACCACTACATTATGATGATAAATGTAAACATCTCTCTGAAAACGATTTAACCATCAGATATATTTTAAGAATTGTTGTTGTTACAAAGTTAGCATCAATGCTAATATTTCTGTTCATCTTCACCGCATTATATTCAAAATATCAATTGGAATTGTGATAAACATGTGATGAAAAAATAAAACATTAAGTTTCAAATAATTTATTTATCTTCGTAATCGTGAATCCGTATCAAATTTAGAGGTATAAACTTGTCACTTGTCTGTCCATCAATACTTAGTATTAATGTAAAACCTCTTAATAGTTTAACTTTCAATACGGTCGTCATAAGAATTATAACGCGTGTTATTCGCACTAAAAAGATGGGATCACAGGCTCTTGAGGCTAAAGATAGATGTTGTTGGACTTCTACTTTCAAAAAATTGAAACTAGGCGTTGATTAGTTTGTGCACAGGTCGCGAGGAGGTGGCTGTCAAATCCTCATCCTCATGCGTAGCGTTATAGCTTCAGACTAGAACCAAAGTTTTATGCTCCTCGAAAGGGTGGGAGAGGGGGGGGGGGGGGCATATAATCGCAACCTTGCCGTCCGTCCGTCTGTTCCTCTGTCCATCCGTCACACTTCTTGTCCGGAGCATACTAAAAAAATGTATTAAAGGTACTAATTTCACATTTAGAGCTCACTGAAAGGAAGTGCAGTGATAAGGATTCATGACTCTTAAGTGATTCCGTATTTAAATTATCTCTCTTTTTATGAAAAGCTTGTCCGGAGAACTATCGAAGGGATTGACCTGATACTTTACACATCGATAGAGGTCGGAAAGAGAAAGTATAATGTCAAAAGGCCTTAACTTAAGTTGCCTCCAAGTTTGAATTATCCTCCCTTATGTGAAAAAGGATGTCCTGAGCATAATTTGAATTTTCTTAATTTTCTTTTCTTGAACTTTTGTTTTTATTTTGACATGGGAAACTAGGCGTTGATTAGTTAGTGCAAAGGTCGCGAGGAGGTGACCTCCGACGGGTCGCTGTCAAATCCTCATCATCATACGTAGCGTTATAGCTTCAGACTAGAACCGAAGTTTTATGCTCCTCGAAAGGGTGGGGGAGGGGGACATATAATCGCAACCTTGCCGTCCGCCCGTCTGTTCCTCTGTCCGTCCGTCACACTTCTTGTCCGGAGCATAGCTAAAAATGTATTAAAGGTACTAATTTCACATTTAGAGCTCACTGAAAGGAAGTGCAGTGGTAAGGATTCTTTACTCTTAAGTGATTCCGTTTTTAAATTATCTCTCTTTTTGTGAAAAGGTTGTCCGGAGAACTATAGAAGGGATTGACCTGATACTTTACACATCGATAGAGGTCGGAAAGAGAAAGTATAATGTCAAAAAGCCTTAACTTAAGTTGCCTCCAAGTTTGAATTATCCTCCCTTATGTGAAAAAGGATGTCCTGAGCATAATTTGAATTTTCTTAATTTTCTTTTCTTGAACTTTTGTTTTTATTTTGACATGTGAAAATTTAAAATGAAATGATAATTATTTTTGTAGAAAATAACCCGATATTGATGCATTAGACATGTTAAAATGAAAATATGTGCAATTCAATCTGCCAAAAAATATTCTTCGAATATTTGCGATGCTCCGATTTCAATGTGGTTATGCATCTTCAACATCGGTAACTTGAGTTTTACAGGACATGCATTTGCTCAAATTGTATTTTCAGTGTAGAAATAAAAGCCATCATAAAATATTCATCAATATATTCGTGTAAACATTCATGCCAGCCACCACCCACCCACCCCGCCCCCTCCCCCCAAAAAAAGCCCGCTTTGATCATGGTGCCATGTGACATTCTCTTTTGTTGTTATTAATCTAGTACTACATAGAAAATTGTGACCTGTGTTTGCCAAATTACATATTTGGTTTTAGCTGAAAAACGTTATGCAACCCATGAACAAGCAATCAGAAATAGAAACCAGAACACTGGAGGGGAAATTCTTCTATGCGCATGGGCACAAGAAAATACGATCATGATAACGCGACAGTACAATAGTGATAACGCAACAGAACGGTGGTGATAACGCAATAGTACGATAAAAAATGCGAAATCACGATACTGCGAAAACGAAAACCGATAATAAGATATTACGATTGTGAAAACGCGATAGTACGATGGTGAAAACGCGATGGTATATCGCATTATCATCATCGTACTATCGTATTATTGCGTTTTCGTTATCGTAGTATCTCGTTATTGTCATAGTTTCGTGATTTCGCGTTTTTATCACCGTACTATCGGGTATAGCGTTTCAGATGAATATATTCAAAGGCGATGTCCTTAACGGAATTCCTTACCTACCGTATATAGATGAAGTGCAATTTTAAATTCACCGATCGATATTCTGATCATTTCCTATACTTACATCTTTAATAATCTTAGCGCATTAAGTTTAACGTGTGTGTATCTTGATAAAAGAATAAAACTATCGAATGGCAGCAACACAACGCTTAACTATTAAACACCATTAGCACTACAAACAAATCATATAAGAATGAATCAAAGACATAAACATCAAGGGACTTTCCAACCACTTTTGATAAACTACAGCAATCACACAACCTTTCTCATGACGCGAAATAATATACCAGCTTTTTTGTTTATAAATAACTAGAACGAAAAATTGAATAACATTGTGACGATAACGCAAATCAAAATTAAGTTAATATGGTCGTAATCTAGTCCATTTAAATCGATTGTTATCGTGTATCACATCCTGTTTATTAAATTTTATTCATTTCAGCGATGACCTGTGTATTTTGATGTTAATAAACTATTGTATGTTGATTGAATTTTTTAGATTGAAGGGAATGGACTCCAAATATTAGCTTAAAATGGTCTTTCTGTAAAACTAATGTTTTTTTCCCTTCATATTATGAACATTAGAACATGAGTTTCTGCTTCCTAGTCACTAAGAAAAAGAATTACATTGACCAATACACCACGGAAGAATTTGTACTTAACGATCGATTAGATCGATAACGGAAAGCTTTATAATTTAAAGCAAATTATCTTTGGTATCCCGTGACAATCGTTTCAATTTTGAACGGAATAGTTCGCAAAAACAACTAGTTATGTGTTTCAATAACTAATAATCTGTCGATAACTAAGTTTAACCCTTCTTATGAATTTTCATATTTTTGTTGTCGTACGATGTGAAGGTCAGTCCTTTCAAAGGCTTCTTATTCTCATAGTCGATTTTTTATATGACAATATGGCCATCTAAAATATTTACTTTTTTTTATTACGACTTGTTTATATGATGAGACTGAGGTGAAATACATGGAGGTATATCATGAGTGTCTTTTTTGCATTTCAAAATAGTTGAATAAAACAATAAAATGCAAGGCCCTGTCGAGCATTTAATCAAGTTTATTAAACGAGTTTGATATTCGTTGTTGTTATATGATTTTAAGATACGTAACAACGGTATAAGGTAGAATCTGCGCACAGCGTTGTATTTCTTTACATCTCCTATGCGATATGGTGCCGTGAAATAAAACATGAACTTACATTAAATTACAAACTCAGAGAGAGGGCCACTGACGTTTCGTTGACAGATATCTCATCAAAAGTGAGAAGGCGAAGGAGAATTCGTCATTATTGGAGTAAATGCCTTTCTAGAGTCAATTGAAGCCAAACTGCAAATATCAGAAACACTGAACGAGAAAATACTTTAAACTACAGACGCTGAGTGTATAAAAGACGAGATGTTCAAAGCAAATGAGTATACGCTACAGCTGGAGATAAAATTTCGTCAACTCGTAGAATTCCGAAATCAACAAAAGAAGAGTCAACAAACTTCAAGAAGATAGATTGTCAGGAGAATTCTAGAGAGTCAGACGATCTGCAAATTGGACAGCGAAATGGTAATGCCTCCAATTCAGAAGATAGGTATTTCAGCTACCGAAATGTGAGACACAATTCGTATACTTCTACTCAATTTTACAGATTACTAAATTTTCCCTGCCTACATTAAATGGCGATATTTTAACATGGCAATAATTCTGGGATTCTTATGAGTCTACCGTACATATTTATGAGCAATAACTTTACCGGTGTGCAAATGATAAGTTACTTGAAATTACATATTGAAGGAAAAGCTGCAGAAGTCATTAAAGGGTTTGCCATGACTAACGTAAACTACAACCGGGTTGTTGGTCTACTCAAAGAGAGATTCGGACATCAACGTAAGAATGCACATATCCATGCAGGCCTTGCTGAAATTACCTGCCCCGTCAAACAGGAATACTATTTTGAGAAACTTCTACGATAAAATTGAGAGTTTTAGTGTAGAAGCCACGGGACAGTGTCAAGAAAGTTATAAAAGCTTGTCAGTGCCTGTTATGTTAGACACTGACATGCGCATACTGTGAACATGGACAAAATTCTGTTGACTGTAAAATTCACAGTGACACTATTCAAGACTTGAAATTTAGAAACAGAAACACTTGTGTTTTGATTGTCAAAAAGAACCTCCCGACGCTAAATGTAATTCAAGCAAAAGATATTTTAACGGAAACACCATACGACAATTTGCAGCAGACGGCAAACAGCACAGCAGCTGACTTCATCCCCAACAGAAAATACGCAGACAGTGGAAGCTGGATTATTTCATTCATCAGCAGGTTTACACTGCAAAGCAGCCATAGCAATCATTTCGTCATCCAATATTCAGTTAAGTTACCCAGATACTGTTCGATGAAGGGTCACATAAATCCTTTATTACGGAAGGCTTAGTACGAGAACTTGAATACACCAGACACGGCACAGAGACAATATACTTGTCATCTTCTGTTCTACTAGCAACAATATAATGCAAATAGACACGGCAACAGTTTACCTGGTAACAGGTGAATGTCAGAAAATATCGATCAAAATTCTGATTGTACCTACATTATCAACGCATATCAACGACAATATTCAGAATACAGCTACAAAGTTAACCAACCTGCGAGGCTTGAAACTAGCTCAAGCGGTGACAGTTTCAGATCAGAAGACAGTAACTTCACCATTACTATTCATGTCGGTGCAGATTTTTATATATATAGTAAAGTATAGTATAGTATATATAGTATAGTATAGTAAAGTGTAATATAGTATAGTATAGTACAGTATAATACAGTACAGTACAGTACAGTACAGTATAGTATAGTATAGTATAGTATAGTATGTGGCGAGGGACCTACAGCGCACACAGTACAGGTCACGTTTTCAATGTAATTACGTCACACTTTCACCAAACATGCTTGAAAGATTTTAAAGACTAGAAAATATGGGAATAACGCAGACTACTAATAACAGCGAAATAGCAGATTTATTTTAAAAACTATCGGCAATCCTGCATATTGCTCAATGAAAGCAGATATTGGGCTAAGTTATCATGGAACTATAACATCCGGCGTTACCAACTAACTATGAGGCAACTAAGAACAGGATAGTGATCATCATAAGAAGACTACAGAGAGACCCGTATTTACTACAAAAATACGACGACATAATTCTTCATCAGGAACGCACAGGTTTTACGGAAAAAGTCATAACTGATACCCAACCAACCGGACAAGTTCATTTTATATCCAACCAGAAAGTTTAAAAATAAATCTTAATCGATACTAATTCGGATCGTGAACGACTGTAGCTGTCGACAGTTACTTAACTTTCCTACTTAAAATGATTGCTTTTCGTCGACCCGCCGATATTTAACGAACTTTCCAACATACTAGTCAGATTTTGTCTACACAGATACGCTGCTAGAGCAGACATAGAAACAAGCTTTCTACATGTAGGATTCGAGAGAGAGAAAAAGAAATACTGCTCGGTGCTTATCGAAACTCGAACAGTCCACTATGTATTTCACCGTTTCAAGGCAGTTTTGTTTTGGGGTACACGTTCACCATTCATACTAAGTGCCATTTTGAAGCATCTAGAACTAAAAAAAACACGTGCAGGCAGCGGAAGTCATCCAGAGAGCTTTATACGTCGACAATGTCCTTTGAAACTGAGTCGTTTGAGTTTTCCTATTTCAAAGAAGCTAGATGTCTGATGAGTAAAGCCAGTATGAATCTAAGGTCATAGATGTCGAACAGTGAAACATTGCGATCTTTAGCGGCAGCCCACGGAGTATGTGTCAATGACGTCATCATAAACGTACTTAATGCAATAAAACCCAAAGACAGATGAACTGTTATTTACCAATAGAAGAATCCCAAGCTTAGATATGATTACCAAGAGGTCAATTCTCAAATTTTAGTCACAGATATATGACCCTCTAGGTTTACTAAGCCCATTCACGGTTCGAGCTAAGATCTTACTTCAAGAGGTCTGAAAAAGTAAATCCGACAGGAACATATTACTACCACAAGTTATAAAAGACACTTGGAACCAGCTTGCAGAAGACCTGAAAAGAATTACAGACGTCAAGTTTTTCAGGCAGCTATTACTTACACAGATGCTGAATAGTACAACGTGCCTTCATACACTTGTCGATGCTAGTATAAATGCATATGGAACAGTGGCATATTTTAATTGCAATGAATAAACAAGAATACCTATGGCTATGAACAGAGTCGCTCCACTAAAGACTTTGACCTTACATCAGTTGGATCTCATTGATGCTTGTTTTTGATGCTCGTTTTTAAGGACCCCAAAAAGGGTTACCCCTTTTTTATTTTCTCGATACATGAAAAGTTTATAAACACATATACATGCATTTACATCTAGTGTCTAATATTCAAGCATTGTGATGTTATATAATATTTAGCACATAAAACAAAGACGACATATATAAAGTATCAAGCAAAAGGAAATGAGTAGGGAAATTCATTCATGCTCTCACTCATACAATATCGTCCGCTTAGCTAAGTATGTAGAGCGTTGGTCTAGGGATCGCGGGTTGTGAGTTTGCTCCACGGGCGAGGCGTATGTTTTATAGTTTCTCAGCGATTTTTGCAAATAGTATAATTTGAATTAAGAAATTAGAAACCACTGGACGGTCCCAGAAAAGATGTTCTATAGTTTCTCCACAATTTTAGTAAAAAAGTATATTTTTGATTATCTTTACAACTTGATTTGAATAAAAGGTAATTGGTTCCTAAGATTCTATGAACTATTCTGTATTGAAACCATTGTATAAACGTATTTTGGTAACTTCAAAAGGGAGAGAAAGTATGTTTTTATGAATTAATGAAATTTGATGGAACAAATAGTCAAATTACTTGCTTTTCAAATATATAACCCTTCAGTTTTAAGTATTGTCATACAGCAAGTGTAATCCCTTTGAAATGCAGAAATTTTGTGTTTGAACTATATTTATGTTTGACTTTGCTGAAGTTGTAAAAATGTCCATCCGAATTAAATAAATCTCCTTAACAGTAGACCCAAGAATCAAACCATGATTAAAAAAACCCGTCAAAATATTGGCAATGGCAAAGTTTTATATAGACGTTTAGAGTGTGTCTCAAAAATATATTGGAAATAGTCTTTACAATATTTTGAGCATAATGAATACCACAATTTAGCAACTCATTTATGATGAAGAATTTGTCTGTAATATCCAGCCATTCTCCAATATGTTTGATATACGTCTTAACCATGCCATGTTTACCTTCTGTAAAGATTTTTGTTAAAATGTTTTGTGTGTTTTTTTTTTTTTTTTTAAATTTTGCTTTGACCTTGCCAAAAAAGTCTTAGATTAGGTCATTTTTACTTTTAATTTAGGTATTTGGTGGGTCTGGCAATGCAACGAAAAGGTGATTATAAACCGAAAGGATGAACATTTTAAAAAACAACAATTTTACCTATTGGCGTAATGATTCATCTTTTCCAGTTTTTTTTTATAAATAGAGTTCGCTTTTGCAAGTTTTTCTTTGTAATTAAGATCAGCCATTTGTACAGGTTAACATAGAATTTGATACCAATCATCGCGAAACTGTTCAGATACCAATGTAATTCCCATTTTGTTTTTTGTACTCTTTGAACTGTTTTTTTTGTCGTATCAAAATTTGCTTTAAGGCCCGAAAGATTAGTGAATGGATAAGCTTTCTATCGTTACATTTAAGGTATAGGTCCATGAGAAAAAAGTGCCAACGTGATCAAATCATAGAAAGAAAGCATTGTTTTACATAAAAATTTAACAGCATATAAAACATTTATATTATTAATTGTCAATTTATTCATGTATGTATTGAATTCCGGAAAGGGGCTGCATGAAGGGGACACACTTCTGGACAGTTCAGCGCCTTTAAAAACTCACCATTTTGAAAAAGCTGTTACATGTCTTCGTTTTGATGCATTTGCAACATCGTGCGAGTATTTAAACTTTACATAACTTGGTAAAACATCGTTTTTGACAATTGTTTACATTTATTTCTCTACAAATGACATTCTTATTCAAAGGGGGAAAACTCATTAAAATATTTTAAGTATTCAACTCTGTGGGACAGAACAGTAAAGCATGTATTGTACAGATAAGTTGTGCGTCAAGGTGCTGTTCATTTACTAAAAAAATCTGTTATTTTGTGATATACTGCTAAACCTTAAGGTAGAAGCCGACCCATCCAAAATCATTGTTGTATCGTCAAAGCAAATTGTGATAGTTTATGTTCTAAGCCATTTATTTTTATACCGTTCATTTTATCGTTAGTCCTAATCTTAAGAGACAGTATTTCAGCACAAAAAAGATAACAACTTAAATGATCACCCTGTCTTTTTGATCTATGACTGTACGTCTATCATCCTTAACAATTTGAGCTATAGCATTATTTACATAATTATTTTTTCCCAAATTGCAGAAAAATTAACTTGGCTTTTCAACCATTATTATCCACTGTACTTTTGAGCTTCATCAATGTTTTCATTAGAGTCAGTTTCATATAAAATTTCAATTTGTGACTAAATATTAGTTTCTTTTCGTATATTTGTTTTTTTCTTACATGAACAATATGATGTACATTTCCCTCTTTTTTCCATCGATAAAGTTTCTTAAAATAATTAGTCATTTATACTAAACTGTATTTTACTATTTGGTATATTTTCTCTACCTTTGGAAATTATATACAGACATGACATATTGTACTTTCACTTCTTCGATATTTTCATTGATTTCATCAAAATAGTTTTTATCTTTTGGTTGTGAATTCCTATGCTTCCAGACCCTCATTGCAGGTTTCAAGTCATTTAATTTCATTTTCATTATAATTATTGAGTGGTCAGATTGAATAATAGGCTTTACAGAAAGATCTAATTTATTCAGATTTTTTTGAAAAAAGGACAGAAAGAAAAACTTTTCTGATTTAGTCTGTCTTTTAAGATTTGGATACATTTCCCTAAAAGGGTCTATCAAGTTCCTTTCCTCGATATGATTTTATGATAAAATACGTGCTCATCATCACTTCATATAAGTTATTTTAGTTCTTTCGAAAAGGAATTTAAAATGTTTGATTTCATTTAAATATTGCATGAGATATACTTTTACATCAAATGTATTTATGCAATGAATACAAATGAATGAATACAAATATATATGCGCCACTTTAAGGTTTATATATGTAGTCCCTTTCCGGAATTAAATACATATATGAATGAATTGACAATTGTTTAGTACAATTATATAAATGTTTTATATGCTGTTATATTTTCATGTAAAACAATGCTTTTCTCCGAAATATGGACCTATACCTTAAATCACATATCAGCTGCTTATTAACAAGGAGTTATTACCTCTCTGTACGAAAGATTAAAAATAACAAGTCATTTTTGAGTCGACCACTAATGCTATTTAAAACTAGATTCAAGTGTACACAGTAAAATTCGGGAAAAATGTTCCAGTGTAAATATCGTGTACTGGGTGTCTAGCTCTGGATCTACATGCTTATATTTCTTGCTAAAAAATTCTTCATAGATTTTTTATGCTCATTTTGCATGATATATATAGAAGAGTTTACACACACCAAGTGTAATGTTTCGCTTAGATAGTCAGATAGTGTTATATTGGCTTTCAACATCAAAATCTCTAACACATTTTGTGAGAAACCGTGTTCATAAAATCAATCAACAATCAACTTACAGGAAAATCACTATTGAGGTATTGCCTTACGAACGATAATCCAGTCGCCTAACTTACACGTAGCATTTCTGTAGACATTTTCTTCGATACCCAGTTACTGACAACCGGTCCGCCATGGCTGACAAACAGAATACAGTGGCTTACCTGGGAATAGGACCTCGCAGACAGACGGCAACTGAAGAGAACGCTGGTAATTCAAAAGAGACTATCAACTACGAAATGTTACAGTGCACAGACGTTTGGAATCTATAATGTAATTGACTTTACACACTGCAGTTCTTACAACGAAACCGGAAGTCAGTGCAAATGTTACATCTGCTTATTCGCATGCGCAATTAAAAGGAATTAGTCCTAGATTAACAATCATTCAGAAAGTTAAGACGTCGAAAATCCTTGCCGAAACCTATGATCTAGGACAACGGCACAGCTAACCTGTCAGCAGCCAAACAGCTTCAGAAAATTTTTCAGTCCACTTTTCAACAAGAAGCGCTCAGCACATAGTGAAAAGAGAGGAAATTTATATCCAAGCGGGCCCCGCGGTACGGCGGATTTTGGGAACGGCTATTAGGTCTTAAAAGAACCACTTTGAGGAAGATTCTCGGAAGAGCTCCTTTATCAATCGAAACCTTACGTACTATTGTGAGTGTAATCACGGCAATTTTGAAAGATATATCTCAAACTTAGAAGACACGAAAACATTAACTCCGGACTTAGGAGCAAGTCACTTCCGTAATACGATATTGATACGTAGGATGATGTTACTTCCGCATTAAGATATTGATACGAAAACCGGGCTGACGTCTACTTTAAGTCACCGTTTATAATTACCCGGAGAACGAAGACAAAGGCGAATATCATCAACCATGTTTGGAAATATTGGAGGACTGAGTATTTAATCTTTTAATACCACAAAATACCGGGAACAAACGAACGATATATACTGGCCGGTTATGTGATACAACGTCATGATGAAGGACCAATGATACACTGGAAATTTGCAGTTGTCCAGGGGCTGATTACTGGAAACAATGGTTCAGTTCGTGCTTTGAAAATTAAGACTATAAATGGCCTTACGACGAGACCAGTAGTATAACTATGTCCATTAGAGACTGTTACCAGTGAACAGTGGATATCAATACCTTCAAAAATATTAGTATGTTTGAATTACAAACTTTAAGTGATTACAAGCGACACTTAATATAATAGAAACTGTGAAAATTGTGAGACTATTTTCATAACAAGAGACTGTGATACATAGACTGTTTGGATTTTATTTTCGTGTGGATACCTTGTTTAAATGTAAACCATTTACGAGTTGTTCAATCAGAAACAGTAATAATTGATCAGGAAATCAGAGACTTTTGAGTGAATACTGAGATTACACCTACTACGTTTAGAGAAAAAGTCTTTTTTATTTTAAATGAATAATCGTAATTTTACTAAGTGTGTAATACTTGTATGGACAATACGTACTTTTGAGTTGATTTCTGACAAGTGTGTTTAAGATATTTAAGTACTCATGCTTCTTCTGTTTAAGGACTTGGTTTTATTGATGATATTTTTCGCGGTCCCTAGAAATTAGAAAATGTTATGACGTTATTTGCCGCGCATAAACACACGTCTACGTCACATCCGTTGTTGGTATTTCGTTTTAATATACGTTACAAAGATTAAAAGTTGAACCAGAACACAGCGTTGTTGTTCTTTATATCTCTTATGCGATAAATATAAAGGAATTTTTACCAAAAATAGGCATCATACGTTTACACATGAAAAATGATGAATAAATACTTAATTTTATTTATATTTTTAGGCAAAATTCTTGGGAAATTAATGAGGTTTGATGATAAGAACTGTAAAATTAGCTCGAAACACTCAGGTCAGTCGACTTATCTGGTCATTACTATTTACTTTAGATTTTGTACGGCAGAGATTATTATTGGATACGTTCGAGAAAAACAATATGAATTGTCTTACCTTAGATCCAGCGCACATAACCATTACTATCACTAAATGTTTTATGACCTTCAAAAAGAAACAATTTATACAGTTTAAAGAACCAACACATCTATAACCTACATTTTTATAGAATTATAAATGAAACTTGACAATATTTAGAACCTTTTAGAAGATATTGATATGTCATAACTGAGTATGGTTTAAATTATGTGAGATATCTACGATGTATCGTTAGAGCCAGCGCTTGCTCCCTGTTAACGCGAAGCGCGAAGGTATATGACTGGTTTTGTGTATGTCCTGCAAAACGGAACTATATCGATTCGTTTATAGAACATGTCCATACCATGTAAGGGGAGAAAATGTAGCAATTATTATTTACTAGATCCAGTCTCATATTGGTAATTTAAAAGATTGTAACGGAATCATGCACACTTTCCACAGCACTTGCATCCTCAAGGCGTGTTCTGTTCAAATTAAATGATCTCAAATTGAATCCGACTCTTGATGTTAATTTACGTGATTTTCCGAAGAAGCATGTTACGTTCGTTTCACAGTTAGAGAGAATGTTGTGTACATATAAATCCATGTATAAAATTTCATTTGCTTCTCTGTTTTTTTTTTCAGAATAGTGATACTCAAAAAAAAAAAAAAAAAGGAAAACACGTTACCCAAAATGAGGCACTTCTAAAATGGCATATAGGTAGTGAAATGTTATTTATTTTCTGGGATGTGATGTTACGTATCATGTAGTGTACGGGGTGATGATATACATCTGCATCATGTACTTTTCTATGAATCCTTTCTTTTTATGTCCGCTATTTCAGGGTATTTCTTGATAGTTTCTGTTACATCCAGGTATTGCTTCTCTATATGCAAAAATTCTGTGTCCTATTTCTTCAATTTAGAGTAATATTCATTACATGCGATATGATTCAATGACCAGTCATTAATCCATTTTCCCCGTCACTTCATTCAAATTTTGAAACGAATTATTTTACTCTCCATGTAACACTTTAAAGTTTTGCATTTATTTAAACGTTTTGACTCTTAGATTGCTTTATTTTATAATTGTGTTAAAGCGTATTAGTTCTTTTTTAATTTTGTATTTGAGTGTATTAGCATTATTATTATAATTATGATATTATATTCTAAACATGCAAAAGTAAGTCTGCGGTTCTTTGTCATTAATCTGAATTTTCTTTTACCTTTTCATTTTTAGAATACTTCTGGATTTATTTCATTGCAATTATAAATAGCATGTTTTAATCTTGTATATTTTTATGTTATTTTCATGCACAAAGCAATAACAGCTAATCTACTTTAAAATAATCTGCATGCACGATACAAATGTCACACTTCTACCAGTCCACAGAACAGCTAACTGAGTTCCATAGTCAGTGACGGAAGCGACACAAATGAGTAATTATACATGCTATATTGAATATCAATTCTGATATTAATATATCTGTCACCGCTTGTATTGTGTATCTTGTTTCTTTTACATTTTTATTAACTGGTAGAATTAACTATCAAAATTATGTCAGGTGAATTATTTGTATCTCTATACACCATTCAAACGGTTTATGATTACTATCTTTATAATTTCCAAAATTGCTTATAAAGGTACGGATTAGATTCTAATTAAGTATAATTGTTATCTGTTGAAATAATACTGGTAGCTGGTAGTATACAGCATAGTTACATTTGTAACTTTGAAAATTATTCAAAGTCACAATTGATGTTGTATGTAATGATATGTATAAAATATCAAATTTTTAAACTATCCAAATAAAATTTAATTTGCAAATTTTCAGTATTTTCCTAAATTGAATATTGGACAATGTTACCCGCTTACATTTGCGCTTCTTAAAACGCTTAGGCAGATGTCTTAAATTTGATAATTTCATGCAGCATGTTTTATTTTTTTCTAAAATTTAACTTAAGCATCGTTATCTTATTTAAATTGTGTTTTTAAAATAAACTTTATTTTAACTCTGTATTTCCTGACTTTATATCTGATACATAATGTATGAAAACGGAAATTGACAGTTTGCTACACCGATGTATACACTATTTTCTAGATGATAGTAATGATAAAATTTCTATTTAAGCAGGCTAACAATTCTGCAAGTAAAATAACATGCAGGCATGTCATCATTACCATACCTAGTAAATACAATCACTGTATGGTAACTACAAAGGTAGCCGTGTGTTTGGATTTGTCCCATATGGCCGAACAAAGCAAACCACAATAGAACATCATGTAAGTTCTAAAAGATATTTACTGCGTCTTGCTACGTTTCGTTACCAAACTCTGTTCAGTTACCCTTGTAATGTCCAAATAAGTAATCACGGGACTGACATGTCGATCGGAATCGTATTTAGCATAAAAATATCTTGTAAACTCTTAAATTGTTCAAAATCGCGTCAGAGGTTCCAAAATTTTTAATCTATAAAATCAAACTTTTCGGACTGAATTGATGTAAATACACTTTATGATCATCGCTAGTATAAGTATACATAAACTGTGATATGCACAAAGCACCTAAAATTTCTAAAGGACACGAAACGTATAAGGTTGTGAAAACATGAATGTAAAGGTTTGGATAACAAGTGTACACCGGTTTGGATGACTTAATCTCTTTGGATGTTTGCGGTTTGGACTTACAAATTTAACTTCTAATTTAAAAATAATGTTTGTTTCTAAGTAATGTTTTCATATTTTACAATGGTACATGTTCAAATACTTCTTCCGGCAAACCAAGCACGGCCTTCAAGTGTTATTTCATATTATTTTAAATGTATATTCTTACAAAATAGGGATGTATATTTCGAAAAAATACACTCATATGTTAATCATTTTTTCTAGTGTATTTAATCAAACTAATGTTACTGCTAACAATTTTGAAACCAGTCTAATTTCAAGAATTTTTGAAATGAGTATACACATATCCTTGATGATGACCAGAAAAAAAATGTGTTAAAACAGAGTAAGTGATTAATGCATGCTGAAGATTTTTTTTAATTCGCTACACATAAACACACACCTCACAAATAATATTTGCTTCAGCGCTTGCCCAAAATGAACATCCTCGCGGAAGGCATAGCTCCATGATCTGCCGAAAATACGTTAATAGATAAGTTTAATATGTAGTGTTTGCTATACAGGGATAACACCTTATCACCACTCAGTGTCTGCTAACGGGTTTATACCTGAGTGGTGGTTTTGCTAATGACAGTTCCAAGGCGACGCCCATATGTTTGTGTCTTTCTTCTACGTTACATATATGTAATAGTATGTGTATGTAGGGATAATACACGTTTTGTTTGTGTATAAACGTCTGCAGAAGCCCGCGGGATTGTTTGTGACCGAGACCGAAGGTCGAGGTCGCTAACATATCCCAAGAGCTTCTGCAGACGTTAATACACAAAACAAACGTGTATTGTCGCTATTCTTGCATAAAAAAATATTTTACGACGATTTATGTGTTGTTTCCATATGTGAAGACTTCACGATTCCGGTACATTTTTTTATTTACCATTCATGTTGTTCTTGGAAACGGTAAACATGTTTTAAATATCCGTATCCAGGGCCCGGAAATAAACAACACTATCAAAAGCACATCCTGAAGGTTTTTATCTCTCATTATTACAAACATAGAATTACCAATAATTGTTCATATCATTTCACAATTTGGTGGACTCGATCACAATTTCAAGAATAATAACATTGCATTCGAGTTATATTGAGTACGGACACGCAGTTGGAGTACGGATAAGTACGAACGTAGTGTCAAGTTTCCAAGCTGTTTATATAAATTCTTCGAGAAATTAGATAAAAATATGCCAACTGTTACTTACCAAAATAAAAAATTTAATACCTAAAAACGAACAATAGCACAAGTTACACGCGATACTTATTTATTCACAGTTATTTACAATAACTGAACAGACGCTTTCTAAAGGGAGTGAACTCTAAGAGAAGCTAGTGCGTACATTGATGGGGGCAGTACGTTTGGGGTTGGAAACAGATACAGCTAAACATACTATGGATTACATTGTATCTATAATGCTACAAGATGAGGTTTTTAAGGAAGAAACAAGACGCAGATGCCAAATATCAGTGTGCGTAAAACTACATACATATATCCCTGGCAAAGCATTTCAAAAATAAAAATCATGTATTAACAGCACGTGAATTGCCTTGTTTGCACACGAGTTTTCTCCCGTTTATACATGGGCGGATCCAGTGAAAAAAAGTAGTTTTTATGCAAGAATATATTTTAAAGTATAGTTTAGTAATGAATACATCCATGCATTCACTGCTGTAGGCTTTCGGTATTTCCTGTTGGATATGTTTCCCTTTTTAGCTCACCTGAGCAAC
>NW_026463621.1:0-19581 GCF_021730395.1 Mercenaria mercenaria
GATCACTCACTACTTCGTTTACAGGTGAATAACTTTTTTCAACTAGAAATAGTATCATTTAATATTACGTAAAACAACCTTCTCCCCATCTGAGACCGACAGGGAAAAATTGGTTATATTACACTTAGACTGCTTTAATTCATCTGGATTTTTTTCTATCCCCATTATGCCATTTTGCCAACAGACGCTTATGTGCACGCAATATTGATACAGACGAAAAGTAGGATTGGTTCGGACTGTATCGCTGCTATCAAGTGCCCGAGACTGATAAAACTGACAAATGTAACATTATTCGAACAGTAGATATATGCGGACAAATTGTTTAGTATTTCAAAGATACGCACGCATTGGGATCAGAATTGGGTATTTTGTTTTTTTGTTTGAGTTTTGATACGCATTGAAAATAAATCTATTGGGTATATACGCAAATACGCAGCTTATCTGTTGCTCTGTAATATATACAATAAGTAACATGTACGTAATATGTACTGTATAGAAAGTGTATAAAGTAATTGCTAGTAAAAGTTATGATTAGTTGTTATCACGATTTTTGTTAATTTATTATTTATAATTCTGATAATTTCAAGTCAGCAGACACCATGCCTTATTTACTAAAGCAAAGAGCTATAAAAATAAATAGATTGGCAACATGAAAGGCATATAGGGCATCTTGCTAACTACTGAATGAGATCTCGTAAGGGTCTGTTGATCACTATTATATTATAAATTAAGTTGGCAAACACTTTGAAATTAAGATTATATAATTTCGGATCGTTTGTTTACAATGATAATGGTGTTTTCTTTTTATTGTTATTAGTATTTTCTACGTGGGGATGGAATGAATTTATGACTGGAAGTCTGGCAAATCAACAGTAACTGCTGTTGTTTGAAAAATGGACTCCGTTCAGTTCATTAGGGCCAGGCGTACCGCTTTTAAGCATCTGTTGATTTGATCACAATTTAATTGATCAAGTTGGCAAAAGCTTTGAAATAAGATAATGCGCTTACACAAGATGATGTGGAAGTATCTCCAGTTGCCATTCTTTGTATTTTATAGTTCTTTGACTGAAGGAAACGTTAATCATTTTCATCAATTAGTTCTGAGACAAATAAGAATTTAAGAAAAGGTTCTGATTATGGTGTACAAATTGCTATATATATATTTTATTATTGGAAGAGTCTCGCCATCTGTTAACTGGAATTCTACTACAAGCCTGAGTTCTAGGCGTCCAGTAGTCAAACTAATTTGACGTTATCCTCGGAAATATTTAGATGGGCAATATTCCCACTCGCGTGAAAAGCTCGAAAGACCAAAATAGTTGAAGCGATTTCTGATGAAACTTTGAATGCCAATTATTTCACAAATTGGCCATAAATTCAAATGCAACTTACATGTATAAAAAGCGTTTTCAATTCCTTATTTATTAGCTCACCTGAGCACAAAGTGCTCAAAGGTGAGCTTTTGTGATCGCCCTGTGTCCGTTGTCGTCCGTCGTCAACAATTTGACTTAACACTCTAGAGGTCACAATTTTGGCCTAATCTTAATGAAACTTGGTCAGAATGTTACCCTTAATAAAATCTTGGACGAGTTTGATACTGGGTCATCTCGGGTCAAAAACAAGGTCACAAGGTCAAATTAAAGGAAAAGCTTGTTAACACTCTAGAGGTCACAATTTTGGCCCAATCTTAATGAAACTTGGTCAGAATGTTACTCTCAATAAAATCTTGGACCAATTTGATATTGGGTCATCTGGGGTCAAAAACTAGGTCACCAGGTCAAATCAAAGAAAAGCTTGTTAACACTCTAGAGGTCACAATTTTAGCCTAATCTTAATGAAACTTGGTCAGAATGTTACTCTCAATTAAATCTTGGACGAGTTTGATACTGGGTCATCTGGGGTCAAAAACTAGGTCACCAGGTCAAATCAAAGGAAAAGCTTGTTAACACTCTAGAGGTCACAGTTTTGGCCCAATCTTATTGAAACTTGGTCAGAATGTTACCCTTAATAAAATCTTGGACAGGTTTGATACTGGGTCATCTGGGGTCAAAAACTAGGTCACCAGGTCAGATCAAAGGAAAAGCTTGTTAACACTGTAGAGGCCACATTTATGACTGTATCTTCATGAATCTTGGTCAGAATGTTAATCTTGATGGTCTCAAGGTCTAGTTTGAATCTGGGTCAGGTGAGGTCAAAAACTAGGTACTAGGTCAAATCAAAGGAAAAGCTTGTTAACACTCTAGAGGCCACATTTATAACTTTAACTTCATGAAATTTAGTCAGAATGTTAATCTTGATGATATTTAGGTCAAGTTTGAATCTGGGTCATGTGGGGTCAAAACCTAGGTCACCGGGTCAAATCAGAGGAAAAGCTAGTTAACACTCTAGAGACCACATTTATGACCATATCTGAATGAAACTTGGTCAGAATGTTAATCTTGATGACCTTTAGGTCAATAGGTCAGGTGAGCAATACAGGGCCTTCATGGCCCTCTTGTTTATGTAATTATCCATAATTACAAATGTTCTGGTGATTTAAACCGTTGATTGTACTGTACACGATTAAAATCTACTGTTACTTCACCATTGAATTAGGCCTAAAAAAATTATTGTTTCCAGTAACATGCTAAAAAAAAATTAGGGTAGGTACTTCGGAAATTTGTTTTTATTTTTTTATTTATTTTTTTTTATTAAAGGAGACTTTTCGGGAATTTTTTTGTTAAAAAAATGAGAACAAATAAGGGGGTAATGCCTTAAGAGCATCAGTAAGTTGATTATTTTAGGGCATGCAGGGTAAAATGTTTAGAGTAGGTCGGGATACCAGAAACAATGTTTTTTTTACGCCATAGTGATAAAACCAGTAACTTTACAGGACTATGTAATTTTGATTTATATCTTCCATTATTTTGGTCCTTCAGATTTTTGATGTTAAGATTGTCTGTCACAAATTTAAAAAGGTATGAACGTCAAATTATTTTGACGCGCCCTCCGGTGACCGGACAGCTAGCAGATTCTCAGGTGATTTTCTAGCTGTCATGTTATTTATTTCTTAATAAATAAGGAATGATTTTATATAGTTTTAACTGTTATTTACTTATGATATCAATACTTACCTGTAAACAGAATATTGTATGATATTCACACTTTACATATTTCAATGTCTCGAATAGATTTCCAATTTATCAGTCGATAAAACTAATGAAATCATGTTTGTATACAAATCCATTGTTACTTTCTTTTAGAAATGATAAAACATTGATTGCCGAATGTTCGTGTTATGTTTTTCTAATGGCATAAACTGTAATCCTTAAAACACAAACTTAGAAATATCTTTTTGATGAATGGAAAGTTTATAAACCGCGCAATCCATTAATCAGTTTTTATTTCACACATGTATTTCGAATAAAATGGATTACTTTAATAATGAATGCTTAACTACTGATTTTTTAAAAATTTGAACATCACATTGCCATTGATTGCCGCTACTGGTGTTACATGTCATTTAAAACAGTTATTCATTTATATATTATTTGATTACTAAAATATGAAAATTTTAAATATTTCGAAACTGTTTTACCTTTGAAAATCCATTGAAAAAAATGTTAAAATTGAAAAAATCTGAAAGAAATTTATACATGTAATGTCTCATATTCACTGTTCAGACATTATCACAGTAAGCGAAAAAATAACAAAGATGAATTGTCATCGGTACGAAAATATTAAAATTAGCAGTGACTAGGGGGCCCAGGTGAAAAACCGAACTTCTGGACAACACATACAGGACAATATGGATACTGAGAGACACATATTTTATGTTTAAAATTAGGGCTGGGAGGATTTCAAAATTTTGAAACCGATTAATTATTTGTTTGAAATCGAACCGATTTGTTTAATCAGCCTCCATACTTAAATGCTGTTTTCTTTCCTGACAACTGTGTCAAGGTACTTCCAGCAGCTGATTACATTAGGAACTTAAGGGCTATATTGTTTGCAAGCAGTGATATAATTAATAAGTCATATTTTGGAGTAATTTATTTTAACCCTTACCATGCTGGACACGATTGATTCTGCCTTTGCGACAAGTGTAGATCATGATCAGCCTGCACATCCGTGCAGTCTGATCATGATCTACACTGTTTGCCATTCAATCAGTATTTTTTTGGTTAGCACTCCTTGTAACAGTTAATTGTACTGTCTAAATTGAACAATGGACAAATTCATTATAGAAATATAGCAAGGTAAGGGTTAGATATATCATGACAAGCAAGTTATTGACTATATTGACTATGTACACTGTGTTTTAGCAGAAATATATTGCGGGTCTAGCTGTCCAGTAACTGAATGCCTAGCCAGGGGATTTTCTAGCTATCCAGTAATACATTTTTGAGCCGCGCCATGAGAAAACCAACATAGTTCGTTTGCAACCACCACTTATCCAGACCAGCCTGCGAATCCGCCCAGTCTGGTCAGGATTCATGCTGGTTGGAAAGTCACTATGTTGGTTTTCTCATGACATGGATCTCTTAATGAATAAACTTACTGATACCAGTTATTTACTAAAGATATTGATACTTATGTGCAAACAAAATTTTGATTTGAAACAAGATTTTAGAAAAGCATTGGCTCCTGAGTAAACATTAAATGAACATGACTGTGTGAATTCCAGATTAAGCAAAATATAAAAGAAATGATAAGCTTCTGAACAACAGAAATGAGTTTTTTTGTTGAGCGTGCTTGCGATGAGCTCAACTAGCTGGACGTAGTCATCATTTTGGAGAAGAGGTGTTTTTATGTATGTCTGTGCATCCTTGCATCCGTCCGATTTTGTCCAGATCATAACTTTTACATGCATCTTGTTTATATTTAACATGAATGTTTATACCTAAGTGAGAAGATGTGACATGCATAAACTCCATGTTCCTATCTCAAAGGTCAAGGTCACAGTTGGGGGTCAAATTTCATATTGAAGTTCTTCTTCGTGCATGGTTTGATTTTGATTAACTTTGCATGAATGTTCACCTATGAATTTGCAGGTGGCACTGCAGTTAAGTGCTTTTGCTTTATGTTCCTGATTGCCAAAAACAGACAGTGTCCAATTTGTATGTTCTTACAACTCAGTTTTAGTGAATTTTACCAGTGTGACTGAAGTATTTCTAGTTTTACAAGAGAACCAAAGGTTTAAAAAATGCTGCTCAACAGACCTAAAAGTTTTTACGAAGAAATGATATTCTCATCCTATTTGTAAATACAATGTAATTACATAGGTAATTTCTTAAACTTCCATTTGGTTGAAGAATTTATTTTTGGATTAATCTCATGATTTTCAATTTCTTGAAATAAAATAGATGGAGGAAAATACATGTACGGGTGTAGGCATAACTATACATTTTCACTTTGTCATTATAATGTGTATACATTTGTTTTGAATTCTTCCGATATTGTATTTTCAAGTTTTACAATATTTCGCTAAATCATCTCCATATTTCAATGTAAGAATGCTTCTTACACCATCATGATCATGTATGAATGTTTATACCTAAGTGAGAAGATGTGACATGCATAAACTCCATGTTCCTATCTCAAAGGTCAAGGTCACAGTTGGGGTTCATATTTCAAATAGAAATTATTCTTCATGCATGGTTGGATTTTGATGTAACTTGGAATGAATGTTCACCTTTGAATTTGCAGGTGGCACTGCAGTCAAGTGCTTTTGCTTTCTGTTTCTGATTGCCAAAAACAGAGTGTCCAATTTGTATGTTCTTACAACTCTGTTTTAGTGAATTTTACCAGTGTGACTAAGCATTTGTAGTTTTACAAAAGACCTAAAAGTTTAAAAAATGCTGCACAACAGACCTTAAAGTATTTATGAAGAAATGATATTCTCATCCTATTTCAAAATAATTACATAGGTAATTTCATAAACTTGCATTTGGTTGAAGAATTTAATTTTGGATTAATCTCATGATTTTCAATTACTTGAAACAAAATAGATGGAGGAAAATACATGTAGGGATAACTATATGTTTTCACTCTACCATTATAATGTGAATACATTTGTTTTGAATTCTTCTGATATTGTATTTTCAAGTTTTACATTATTTTGCTAAATCCCCTATATATTTCAATGTAAGAATGCGTCTTACACCATGTAGGAAGAGGTCTGGGTTCAAGTCCCAGTGGAGAGTATTTTACTACTGGGTATAAAAAATTGTAGACTGGACAAAAACATACCTGCTCTGCATAAAAAGTGACTAAAAAGGAAATGTAAAAATTATAGTGTAACCCACACCCCTAATATACCAAAGTCAAAAGCTATACAATATACATAGCTTTAATATGTTTGTATTGTTATATTCAACAATAATATTGTTTACAGACAATAAATAAATATTGAATTGATTTCACAAAAAGTAAGTTAAACGTTATATTACCTGTTGTGCAAGCTTTGAATTTTCAGTTCAGTTTTTAGCTCGACTATTCGAAGAATAAGTAGAGCTATCCTACTCACCATGGCGTCGGCGTCACACCTTGGTTAAGTATTTCGTACCAGTCCATTTTTGACAATGTCTTTTGAGATAAAGCTTTGAAACTTTCAACACTTGTTTACCATCACCATGACCAGTTATAGGCAGGAGTACATAACTCCATCAAGGATTTTGGTTGAATTATGGTCCCTTTTGACTTAGAAATCTTGGTTAAGTTTTTCATACCAGTTCATATTTTGGCAAAGTCTTTTGAGATAAAGCTTTGAAACTTTCAACACCTGTTTACCATCACCATGACCAGTTATAGGCAAATGTACATAACTCCATCAAGGATTTTGGCTGAATTATGACCCCTTTCTGGTTAGAAATCTTGGTTAAGTTTTTCGTACCAGTTCATATTTTGTGTAAAGTGTTTGACATATGGCTTTGAAACTTTTATCACATATTCAGTATAATATTCCCTATTTGTATGAAAGAGTACATAACTCTATCACTATTTTGGCTGAATTACAGCCCTTTTTGGACTTGGAAGTCTGTTCTGTTTTCATACAAGTCCATGTTTTGTCAAAAATATTTGACATATAGTTTTCAAACTTTGAACACTTGTTTATTATTATGATTTCCATCATTAGGTAAGAGTACATAACTCTGACAACTATTTTGACTACATTATGGCCCTTTTTGGACTTCAAAATTGGTTCACACATTGCCATTGCAAGACTCACCGAAATCCACAAATACTGGAACATTGTTTGTCTAATCTATTTTTTTCTTTTATCTGAATGTCTATGTTAATATTTTGACCACATTCTTCATTCAATTCTTCGAACAGTCGAGTGCGCTGTCATCAGACAGCTCTTGTGTTAAAATCTACTTCTCGATTACCATTTAAGGTACTGCTATGATATGTTATAGGATGGTGAAATATGATTACTGAATGCATAAGGCAGGCAAATCCTTTCTTACATCAAAAGTAAAGTTCACATAAAACTTTGTGTACATTTGTAAACTAGAAAAGATTCCCCTGATATGTGTACACTCTGTGTTGTTCAGAGACAATCGATCCTCCAGTACTTTCAGTGCTTTGATTAACCCATGGAAACATAGTATCTAATTTAGTTTAAGGAGGTAGGTTACCTTGTTACAACGGTAAATTCAAATTTGTTGAACTGCAGCAATGTTTTGTATTTCGTGCAATATGATGTTTTAACTGCTACAATCTCAATTTCGTTTATCTCTGTCCCTTCAAGTTCTATTTTTACCCAGGTTTGAAGAACATGACCCTCCAAAGGTATTTTATATTAAAAGAAGAAGTAAAATATGGATATTTAACATCTTTCAGTGTATTTTAGTTTCATTGATATCCATAATGTCTGCATAACTGATAATTTACTAGTATGCTCATAGCTATCTAATATCAGCTTAAAATGTATATGTCGCAGGGCTCATGTTTCCATGGTATTAAACCCATTTTCTCTCATTTTTAAACATGTATGCTCACCTGTCCCCACATGACCAAGTTTTGAGTATGACGTCGCTTTTTGTATTATTTGACATACTGACCTAGTTTTTGAGCTCATGTGACCCAGTTTTGAACTTGACCTAGATATCATCAAGATAAAAATTCTAACCAATTTTCATGAAGATCTATTGAAAAATATGGCCTCTAGAGAGGTCACAAGGTTTTTCTATTATTTGACCTAATGACCTAGTTTTTGAAGGCACATGACCCAGTCTTGAATTTGACCTAGATATCATCAAGGTGAACATTCTCACTAAGGCATAAAAAAAAAAATTGTTTGTTTCCGGTATCCCGACCTACCCTAAATTTTTGGCCCGACCCTAAATGTTTTTATGGCCTTGGAGAATAATTTTTTCAACTTTTTGATAAAATGTTGCCAAACTGCACTTTTTATGCTTTAAACATGGTCAGTGATGTTAGAAATCAACTTCCTGATGCTCTAAAGGCATAACTCCCTGATTTGTATTCATTTTTTGACACAAAAATAATTTCCGAAAGGTCTCCCTTAATAAAAAAAAAATTCCCCCCCTAAAAAATTTCCGACCTACCTACCCTAATTTTTTTTAGCATGTTACCGGAAACAAAGAATTTTTTTAGGCCTTTTCTATCGAATTCTAATAAAAGTAGCCCATTTCCTTCATCATCTGGCCAGATTTCAGTTTTCACCAATGTTACCTTATAGGTTATAACACAATAAATAGTTGTTTGGAGGTCATGTTTGATGCAAGAAAAATAATTTCAGTCAGACACACAAACTGCAAAATCAGCTAAAAAATGAGACCCCAAGTTATACTGGTGGTATATGATTTAAGTTTCCATGAAAAATGTTGTCATGTTATCATTTCATTACGAAAATGCTATCTACATGTCAAGCATAGATCTGTCATGTGATTTTAGCTAAACTAGAAATGTGTCCATGGGACACAGATGCCCCCACTACATGACAAAGGACACAAATTTTTTCCTATGTCAGGGAACATAACTCCTACAATACTGAATGAATCAGGACGCGAAACCCCAGGTGCACAACTGCACATGCTGACCAACATTCCTGTAAACTTTGGTGATTCTAGGACAAATACTTTTGGAGCTATGTGTTACACAACATTCAGATGACCAATTTTTAACTAAGTCTGGGGCCATAACTCCTACAAGACTGAATGAATCTGGACGCGAAACCCCAGGTACACAACTGCACATGCTGACCAACGTTCCTGTAAACTTTGGTGACTCTAGGTCAAATACTTTTGGAGCTACGCACGACACAACATTAAAATGACCAATTTTTAACTAAGTCAGGGGCCATAACTCCTACATGACTAAATTAATTCGGACGGGAAACCCCAGGTGCACAACTGCACATGTTGACCAACATTCCTGTAAACTTTGGTGACTACATCAAATACTTTTGGAGCTAGGCGCGACACAACATTAAAATGACCAATTTTTTACTAAGTCAGGAGCCATAACTCCTACAAGACTTAATGAATCATTACCTGGACGCGAAACCCCAGGTGCACAACTACACATGCTGATCAACATTCCTGTAAAGTTTTGTGACTCTACGTCAAATACTTTTGGAGCTAGGCGCGACACAACATTTTCGGACAGACGGACGGAAGAACAGACAAGAGCAAATCTATATGCCCCCCCACCTAAAAGTGGGGGCATAAAAATTTCAAAGAAAATAAGGAAAATGGCTCTACAGAGCAAAAAAAAAACTGAGAACTACTTGTATCTGCCATTATGCGACTACCATTTTTTTTTCACGCCATTTTTCTATTTAGTGTATGTATGCCTGGCTGGACAGTGTTGATAGTGAAAATCATTTTTCATAGTTTTACCTGATTATTCCTAATGTTGAGCTTTAGCTGCTGTAATTTCTACTCAGATCCAATTTCTTTACAATACTTGTTATCTCTGCCAATTTATTCCAAAGATAATTGTCTGTTAACTTGTATATTTTTCCTATTTAATTTCAGACAATGTTTCATGCAGACCGCCATTTTTCATGCGTCTGCTGACCTTGATTAACTAGAGCTATCACTAAAGGTGATGAATGTACCCCCCACATGCACTGACACAGTACATTGCAATTTGACGCACACAAGATTGCATAATTATGTGGACTGTATGAATATAGACTGTATGTATACAGTATAGTAACAAAAAACAAACTCCCATAACTATGCAGAATATTTATCTAAAAGAACGTAACATGCACCATGCACAACTAGGGTTGATACTGATCACTTGTGTGAAGTTTCATTAAATTGTGTGCAAGGGTTCGGAAGACTAGGCGTGCACAAGATTGCATATGCAGACTGTATGTACATAGTATGTGAACAAGAAACAAAGTCCCGTAACTCTGCAATTTCTGTCGTTGAAACAACCTAACATGCCCCATGCACAAGTACTGTTGTTACTGATCACTTGTGTGAAGTTTCATTATATTGTGTCAAGGGGATGAGGAGAGATGGTGCGCACAAGATTGTGTCTATGTATATAGTATAGTAACAAAAAACAAAGTCCCATAACTCTGCAAATTTTTTTTCTGAAAGAACCTAACATGCCCCATGCACAACTACTGTTGTTACTGATCGCTTGTGTAAAGTTTCATTAAACTGTGTCAAGGGGATGAGGAGAGATGGTGCACACAAGATTGTGTCTATGTATATAGTATAGTAACAAAAAACAAAGTCCCGTAACTCTGCAATTTTTTTATCTGAAAGAACCCAACATGCCCCATGCACAACTACTGTTGTTACTGATCACTTGTGTGAAGTTTCATTAAATTGTGTCAAGGAGATGAGGAGAGATGGTGCGCACAAGATTGTGTCTATGTATATAGTATAGTAACAAAAAACAAAGTCCCGTAACTCTGCAAATTTTTTTTCTGAAAGAACCTAACATGCCCCATGCACAACTACTGTTATTACTGATCACTTGTGTGAAGTTTCATTAAATTGTGTCAAGGGGATGAGGAGAGATGGTGCGCACAAGATTGTGTCTACGGACAGACAGACAGACAGACAGACGGACGGACAGACAGACAACCTGAAACCAATATACCCCCCCTTACAACTTTGTTGTCGGGGGGTACAAAAACCTCTACCATACAGTCTGTGATTAAATTTCAAAAACGAGCAGCCAGAATTATACTTGATGCAAATTTTGACACCCCTTCTGAAGATTTATTTAAAGTTCTGAATTGGATGAAATTTCCTGACAGAGTCAGATACAAAAAAGCAATACTAGTTTACAAGTCTCTGAATAATATATGTCCTGCATACTTGAACACAAAGTTTTCAAATGAAAAGACAGTAAACCTAAGGTCACTTGACCCAAAACTGAACTTGCACTTGCCAAAACCAAACACAGAATTTTATAGGAAAAGTCTTGACTATTCTGGTCCTAAAATATGGAATGAATTACCTGTTCTATGCAGAAACCTTATATTCTTTCAAACAAAAATATCTAGCATACTGGAAAGTGTCACAGGTGTAAACATTGTCTATACTTTTAGATTACATCTTCACTTTCTTCCTACATACTGTATATATAATGTAATTAATTTGTTAACAATGTAATGATCTTTGTAGTGTACCATGACTTTTTTCATATTGCTATTTTTATTTTTTTTTTTGTTGTAAAAAAATGTATATATTATGAAGAGGCTCGTTTGGAAGATCGGGATTTTACCTGAATTCTTTGCCTCTTAAAATAAAGTCTTTATTATTATTATTATTATTATTATAGTTAAACTTTTATTTTTGGCAATGATTATCAAGCCTAAGACCACAGTTATTTTTACTATATGTTCTATATAGGCACTGGACACTATAACAATTTTGCATGCATTCCAATCCCTATAAAAATACCTGAACTCAACAGAACTATTCAAGAGAAAAAATTCCAGCCACTATAAACATGGGGTTGACCAGCTCTTTTTTCCACCATTTTGAACCAAATCACATGCGTATGAAGAATACTGTCTGGATGGCCGCAAACAGGCAAAACTGTGGGAGGTCCTATCAAAAAGTAATGTTATGCATATTTTGACATTCCCATTCTGTCAAATTGTACATGTACCTACTATTTCATATCTCCTCTATTAAAGTATGCCATTTATTGCAGGTCTTTCATTAAAAAATTCACCAATATTCACCATCAAACAGAGGAACTATTTTCCGCATAAGCAATTCCTTCTCGTGGTTAACCAAATAACTGTGGTCTTGTGCCTATGTAGCAGTTATGGACAGTCGGCAGGTAAAATGAAAATAAAAATGTGACCTCTAGAGTGGTCACAAGCAAAAGTTTACGCACGGATGCCACGCGATCACAAAAGCTCACCTTGTCACTTTGTGACAGGTGAGCTAAAAAGGTGACACAGTAGGCCCCCCAACTAACTGACTCTTTATCTTTAACAAATGAGAACAACAAAATATTGGTAAAACTGATGGACTCTACCCAATGTAAAATTATTGCATACTAAAAGCACAGAAGGGGAATTCATCAACTTGGCACAATGTGGAAATCTGTAACTAGTTTATCGTTTTACTAATGTTGAATAATAAAAGGGCAATAATTCAGTGAATAATCATTGGACATGAGCGAGTAGTTGATGAGAAAACACATACACAAGACATGTGCATTTCCTATTGGGTGTGAAGCTTCCTATGTAGTTTTGCTGAAGTATAATCTGAACAAACTAGAGCTATCACTAAAGGTGATGAATGTACCCCCCGCATGCACTGACACAGATTGTGTCTATGTATATAGTATAGTAACAAAAAAACAAAGTCCCATAACTCTGCAAATTTTTTTTCTGAAAGAACCTAACATGCCCCATGCACAACTACTGTTGTTACTGATCACTTGTGTGAAGTTTCATTAAATTGTGTCAAGGAGATGAGGAGAGATGGTGCGCACAAGATTGTGTCTATGTATATAGTATAGTAACAAAAAAATAAAGTCCCATAACTGTGCAAATTTTTTTTCTGAAAGAACCTAACATGCCCCATGCACAACTACTGTTGGTACTGATCACTTGTGTGAAGTTTCATTAAATTGTGTCAAGGGGATGAGGAGAGATGGTGCGCACAAGATTGTGTCTATGTATATAGTATAGTAACAAAAAAACAAAGTCCCATAACTCTGCAAAAAAAATTTCTAAAAGAACCTAACATGCCCCATGCACAACTACTGTTGGTACTGATCACTTGTGTGAAGTTTCATTAAATTGTGTCAAGGGGATAAGGAGAGATGGTGTGCACAAGATTGTGTCTATGTATATAGTATAGTAACAAAAAAACAAAGTCCCATAACTCTGCAAATTTTTTTTCTAAAAGAACCTAACATGCCCCATGCACAACTACTGTTGGTACTGATCATTTGTGTGAAGTTTCATTAAATTGTGTCAAGGGGATGAGGAGTGATGGTGCGCACAAGATTGTGTCTATGTATATAGTATAGTAACAAAAAAACAAAGTCCCATAACTCTGCAAATTTTTTTTCTAAAAGAACCTAACATGCCCCATGCACAACTACTGTTGTTACTGATCACTTGTGTGAAGTTTCATTAAATTCTGACAAGGGGATAAGGAGAGATGGTGCGCACAAGATTGCGTCTACGGACAGACGGACAGACGGCCAGACGGACAGACAGACAGACAACCTGAAACCAGTATACCCCCCCTTACAACTTTGTTGTCGGGGGGTACAAAAATGGTGCTATAGAAAACTAATGCTGAAATATCAAAGGGCAATAGCTCTGTGTAAGATCATCCAGCAATATGCGCATTTCCTACTAAATGTCTCCAAAGTCTCTGACACTAAAAGTTTAATAATGTTTAATGTGACATCAACTAATTTCAAAGGCATAAAATTTCATTGTTAATCCTAACAATAACTGCATTAACATTAATTTGTGTAAAATAAAAGGAAGTTTTATTTGTTCATTCGGATTGAATTTTGTGGATTTGATACAACTACATAATCCATAAAAATTAATCCTCCCACATATAGGAGAGATCGTGTTTGTACACAAATCCCTTGTATTTTCTATTTTTAGAACTGATAAGACAAATACCGGGTGGGCAGACGCCAAGCGTCCATGTTTTTTTGTAAACAGTGATGTTTTTCTAACGGCTTAAACTTTCTTAAAACACAAATGACATCAATATTTTTTTGATCAATTAAAAGGATATAAAACAAGCAATTTATTGCTTACTTTTAATTATCATTTCGAAATAAAATAGATTTATTATGAACGCTTAACTTACAGTGTTTTTTCTAAAAGTTTGGAGCATCACTACGCCGCTACTAAAATCATATGTCATTTAAGATGGTTATTTATTTTAAAAAGATATTTAAATGAGAAAATATGAAAATCGTAAGCATTTCAAAACTTTTTGAATTTTCAAAATCCACAAATGAGCGAAAAAGTTATTAAAAATTAAAAATTCCGATCCCATACACAAACGGTGTAAAAACATTTGTTTTGCCAACCACCAGATAAACCGATGTTAATGCGTGAACGGCGATCTCTCCTATATCTATGATTTTACAGTCACCTAGATCTGTGTATTTGTAGTCTAAATGTACTGTCTCAAAGTATGGTTCAGGCGTTCTGTTAAGAAACTGATTTCTACCACAAGGTTTCAGAGGAGATGTTATTTGAAGAAAAGTGTGGATGTATGCCGGACAAACAGATGCTGGATGCCAGATGTTGAGTGATCACAATAGCTCGACACGAGAACTTTGCTCAGGTGAGCTAACAAAACCAGTCAACTGAAACTAACATTAAGTCAGAGATATAATTTGCAAATGGCAGTTAAATATCTGTTGCATATCTGTTGCAATGTTGACTGTATTACAAGAAACAAATGGTTTGTATTTTGTATTTTTAACAAATATTTTAATGTTGATCATAACCAAGTTAAAACACAAAGTAACTTACCTCTGTCTAATTCATGACTAATATCCACACCAACAAAAGTTTCTGCATATTTAAGATCCGGCACTGCAGTGAATGCATTACTTGTGTGTTCTCTGACACTACTCACACTACCAATCATGTTTGTACCATCGCCCTATAACATCGTCATCAACTGTGATGCTGATATCAAAACTGAAAAACAAGGGTGCCATAGTCACAAAGTACGTCTGTAAATAGCTGGTGAACAACTGTGTCAAGTTACATCAAAATCCCTCCATGCATGAAAAAGATATGCCCCAGAGAAAGTCATTCTTGAATTTGACCTTTGACCTCTGTGACCTTGACCTTAGACCAAGGGACCTGGTTATTGGCACTCCCTCTCATGGTGATGAACAATTTTGCCAAGTTACATCAAAATCCCTCCATGCAAGAAGAAGAAATGCTCAGTACAAAGTCATTCTTGCATCTGACCTTTGGCCTCTAATAGTGACCTTGACCTTAGACCTTAGGTCCTGGTTCTTGCGCATGACAATCCGTCTTATGATGGTGATCATATGTGTCAAGTTACATCAAAATTCCTCCATGCATGAACAAGAAACGCTCTGGACAACAAAGTTTGTGGACGCCACCCACTCGTCCATCTACACGACAATGGCAATTTCCCATATGTCCCATCTTTCAGACAGGCGTATATAAATTACAATCAATTAAAACTGAAAGTGAAAATGGGAAAATTACACAACTTAACATCTCAAGATTAGATCGCCCAGCTTATCTGAAGTAAAATTTATATTTACTAATTAACAAAGAAAGTAATTTTTCAACATATAAGTCTCAATTGTTTTGGTAGAAACTGTGAAATATTTTAAGTGGTATAAATTTCATGGTTTTGTTCCAAACAATTTTTTGTGGGGGATATGAATTTTGTATTTCAAATTAAAGACAAAAGAATGGTAATTCTATGTGTTTATCAAGACTTAATTTTGCAGAATGATGCGACCACGAAATCCCTTTGAATTAGTTCCTTAAGAATATTACTTTCTTCACAGTACATTACCAGATCTAGTCAGAAACAAGCAATACCACCTTTAAGTACAGCAACCTGATGTAGCTCAGCATTTTTTGCTGTTGATTCCCCAAAGTCTCGTGAACTTCGTCATGACTGAAATAGCAATATATGCAAATAATCAGTTAACTTCTTACATTATTCAGTTTTGTTTAATTGCCCTAAAATAGAGAATGTCTTTAATAATAACCCCATGTTGTACTATAATACCATGTACCTGGGTGAATAAAAGAAATGTTCTGTTCTGTTCTGTTAATAAGGAATTGTTATTTGTTTGTATGTTTAATTGCCCTAAAATAGAGAATGTCTTCAATAAGGAATTGTTATTTGTTTGTATGTTTAATTGCCCTAAAATAGAGAATGTCTTCAATAAGGAATTGTTATTTGTTTGTATGTTTAATTGCCCTAAAATAGAGAATGTCTTCAATAAGGAATTGTTATTTGTTTGTATGTTTAATTGCCCTAAAATAGAGAATGTCTTCAATAAGGAATTGTTATTTGTTTGTATGTTTAATTGCCCTAAAATAGAGAATGTCTTTAATAAGGAATTGTTATTTGTTTGTATGTTTAATTGCCCTAAAATAGAGAATGTCTTTAATAAGGAATTGTTATTTGTTTGTATGTTTAATTGCCCTAAAACAGAGAATGTCTTTAATAAGGAATTGTTGTTTGTCTGTTTGAAAAAATCATAACATCCGAGACACTAGTTTACATACAAAAGCTGAAACAAAATTTTCCAAGTATAAAATAAGTGCCAGACTGTTATTTTGTATGCCCATCACAGCACATTACTTTTGACTAGCATTCAGTTTTCTCAAATTCAACCAATTAGTGGACAGTTACTACAATGGTAACTGGTTACCAAACTTGGCCACGGTAATATGCCCATAAACATAGTGATGCAGTTTGGTGAACATTGTATAAATTGCTAAAACAAGAAAGTGGACACTCCTGATTTCTGGACTATATCACAAGGTAAGCTTTTAACTGACATTGTCCAGTAATAAGAGGGCCATGATGGCCCTAGATCGCTAACCTGAGTTTCAGAGCTTAAACAAACTAAATATTGATGAAAAATAAATCATGCATTAGAAGCTGATTACATAAAACAGTGTGACAAACAGTTCAAACAATATATGATTCTTAGATCCCTAAAATTGGGTTGAAAAAAATACACAAGACAACTGCTGCAAGCTCAGTGTATTTTGAAAGGTCTCTTCAGTGTGGTTATCTGCATACCAGGTACCAGTCTCTATGGCCCTTTATCTTTCACGAGTAGTAATCATTTAAAGGTATTTTTATATTTTGCACTAGTGGCCTATAAAAGGGGGCTGGTGCCCCCATTTGAAGAACCATTCATGATTAGATGTTGTTTTAAGGTATTTCTAGTTTTACCATTAGCTGCCCCTATAAGGGGCCAAGCCCCCGATATGAAAAAAAAATTTAGAAAGGACTTTTTAATGATGCTACAGACAAAAGTTTAAGATCTATCAAAAAGTTTAAGATCTATCAAACAATTAATGAGAACAATTTGTTTAAAACTATCTACATGCCACTAAAAGGGGCCAAGTGCCCTTATTTCATGAAATTTGGGAGCAGCCTTATATGGTGTTACAGATGGAAGTTTAATGAAGATCTATTGAGAAGCAAATGAGAAGAAATTGTTTAAAGCTTTCTCTCTCTTTAGCACTAGTGACCCCTTAAAGGGGCTTAACATCCTAATTCAAAAATAAAGTGGGCGAGGACCAAACAACGATGCTACAGACACGGTTTGATGAAGATCCATCAAGTAGTTCATGAGGAGAGGTCTTCTCAAGGTATTTCTTTTTTTAGCTCCAGTGGCACCTAAAAGGGGCCCAAGTGCCTCCTTTAACATAAATTGGTTAATACTTGAATAAAATTGGTATAGGACCTTACAATGATGCTACCGACCAAGTTTGATGAAGATCCATCAGAAAAAGTCATCTAAGTTTCTCTGTTTTAGCTAAAGTGGCATTTACCAGGGGCACAGCTCCCCCATTTGAACAGAATTGGGAATATACTTTATAATGATGTTACAGAACAAGTTTGATGAAGATGCATCAGGTGGTTTATGATAAAAAGCCATTTTAAGGTTTTTTATTTCTAGGTGTGGTAGCCCCTTAAAACTGCCAGGCTCAAGCATTTGAACAAGCTTGATAGAAGACCAGGAGGCTACTGAGCAAGTTTGGTGCGATTCTGTCCAGTAGTTTCAGATGAGAATGTCATCTGAAGTATGGGCAGATTAAAGGATGCTTGACGGTTAGCAATCACTATAGCTCACCCTCAGCACTTTGTATTCAGGAGAGGTAATAAAACTGCAGGTACAAAATATATTTCTTGCATAAAAACTACTTTTTCACTGGATCCGCCCATGTATTAACTGGAGAAAAATCGTGTGCAAACAAGGCAATTCACGTGCTGTTAATACCTGATTTTTATTTTTGAAATGCTTTCCCGGGGACGTATAATATACTCATCCGTACTCCAAACTATGTCCATACTCAATATAACTTGAATGTAAAGTTATTATTCTTGAAATTATGCTCGAGTGCACCAAATTGTGAATTGATATGAACAATTATTGGTAATTTTATGTTTGTAATAATGAGAGATAAAAAAATCGTTTAAAAACCTTCAGGATGCGCTTTTGATAGTGTTGTTTATTTCTGGGCCCTGGATATGGATATTTAAAACATGTTTACCGATTCCAAGAACAACAGGAATGGTAAATAAAAAATGTACCGGAATCGTCAAGTCATCACATATGAAAACAATACATAAAGTCGTCGTGTATTGTTTTAATGCAAGAATAGCGACAATACACGTTTGTTTTGTGTATTAATAGGGTTAGGGTTACGGTTAGGGTTAGGGTTAGGGTTAGGGTTAGGGTTAGGGTTAGGGTTAGGGTTAGGGTTAGGGTTAGGGTTAGGGTTAGGGTTAGGGTTAGGGTTAGGGTTAGGGTTAGGGTTAGGGGTAGGGTTAGGGTTAGGGTTAGGGTTAGGGTTAGGGTTAGGGTTAGGGTTAGGGTTAGGGTTAGTGGGTTAGGGTTAGGGTTAGGGTTAGGGTTAGGGTTAGGGTTAGGGTTAGGGTTAGGGTTAGGGTTAGGGTTAGGGTTAGGGGGTTAGGTTAGGGTTAGGGTTAGGGTTAGGGTTAGGGTTAGGGTTAGGGTTAGGGTTAGGGTTAGGGTTAGGTTAGGGTTAGGGTTAGGTTAGGTTAGGTTAGGGTAGGGTTAGGTTAGTAGGGTTATAGGATATACTATATATAGGCCGCTATACGAAGGCCTTTTCCTTATACGAAGGCCTGTAGTTAAATTCTTATACATAGTATATACTCCGCTACCAAGGCTACAACGGTGGGTCGACAAAGGCCGTAAGGCCTCTGTCGTCTCGTCGCCCACCAGTCACATGTAAAGGCCTTCAAATACCTAGAGAATTTCTTGGGTTAGGGTTAGAACTTGGACAAAGGCTTTAAGGCTAGGGCAAAAATGCTGCTATATGAAGGCTCTTTAGTTAAAGCTTGGACAAAGGCCTTTTTTTCTAGGACGGCT
>NW_026463622.1:0-63221 GCF_021730395.1 Mercenaria mercenaria
GATCACGCGACGATCTTTTGATGACACTGATTAAGTAACAGTCAGTTATTATGATGACCCTGATTAAGAACTGACAGGATTATGCAATCAATAACTGTTTTATGGTACTTAAATTAGGAACAATAGTCGTAAATCTCTTTGTTTTTAGCAAGTTGGCGGTAAAGCTACATGTAGCCTTTATGGAAGAGATTATTGAAAACGGTCAATTTAACGATAATTATTTTAAAAGGTTGTAATAATTTAAGATCAGGATCGATTGTCACACATACTCTAAATTAAAATATTGAATGCCTTTGCCGACCGACCCATGTAAATTGACCCGACTCCAAATATTTTATATTGGCGATTTTATTTACAAGATATATTTTATTCCTTTAAGGATTCAATTTAATTATTAGATAAATGTTTAAGCTTTAGAATGATACCAAATTAGCTAGAATCTAAATCACGATGACCAGGTTGATTCTTCGTATATAGTAAGTCTCCTAATTCTGTTCACCTCGGGAACGCAATAAATTCACGTGCCGAACTATAGATGTGTATTACCCGTAGATGTATTTACCTCCCTTAGAAAGCTAGACGACATTTGCAGCAAATTAAAACATTGTAAGCGAGTGAACAATGTTTATCTCGCAAAACTACATGTAATATTACGATTTTTTTGCATGAAACAGACGAATACCAATGTCACGGTGTATGTCCCGGACAAAAGGTAAAAATCCCGGAAATTTTAACTCAGAATCCCGGAAACGTTCTGAAAAATTATGGCATGTATGCAAAAGCTCACCTTGAAAACTTTCTGCTCAGGTGAGCTAATATGAAAATGGTATTCAAGTTATTGATTGAAAAGAGTTTTCTATGTTTAGCACCCTGTGACCTCGACCTTTGATAAAGTGATCCCAAAATCAATAGGGGTCATCTACTCTGCATGTCCAATCATCCTATGAAGTTTCAACATTCTGGGTCAAGTGGTTCTAAAGTTACCAACTGGAAATGGTTTTCCATGTTCAGGTGCCTGTGACCTTGGCCTTTAACAGAGTGACCCCAAAAACAATACGGATCATCTACTCTGCATGTCAAATCATCATCCTATGAAGTTTCAACATTCTAGGTCAAGTGGTTCTTAAGTTATTGATTGGAAATGGTTTTCCATGTTATGGCCCTGTAGTGACCCAAAAATCAATAGGGGTCATCTATGAAGTTTCAACATTCTGGGGTCAAGTGGTTCTCAAGTTATTGATCGGAAAAGGTTTTCCATGTTCAGGCCACTGTGACCTTGACCTTTGATGGAGTGACCCCAAAAACAATAGGAGTCGTCTACTTCATAAGCCCTGCCAACCTATGAAGTTTGAAGGTTCTAGGCCAAATCTTTCTCCAATTATTGATCAGAAATGAAGACTTTTTCTTTTTATCACCTTGTGCAATCTATTACAGACACTGTCACCAGACTTGCACCTTTTGATCAATACTGATGATGGTCACCAAGTAATATGTAGATACATCTACCTTCCATTAAAGATGCAGTACAAAGAGGAATTGCATATATCTTCATCCAAACCACTACAATCCCTTTCAACAAATAAATCATAATTTAATATACTGTGAAATCAGTTATATACTTGGCCATGAAATTTCGCAGTTTTGGCGGTCATGAATTTGTTTGCTTGTTTGTTTTGGCTTTAACACCATGTTCCAACAGTATTTCAGTTATGTAACGGCAGGCAGTTAACCCAACCAGTGTTCCTAGATTCTGTACCAGTAAAAACCTGTTCTCTGCAAATAATTGAAAACTTCCCAACATGAATCTGAGGTGGAGGACAAACACGATGTCTTTTATCAAATCATCACAGAGAACATACATCTTGGCCGGGGCTTGAACTTACAACCCTGCAATCTGTATGTCTGCACTCTCCCTATTGAGCTAAGTGGGCAGGCTGCCATGAAATTCAAACGGAACATTTACTGATTTATCATGATGTGATTTCACTGACTGAAACAAGAAACCTACGAAAACTAGTGCCCAACAAATATTAATGATTTCATAGTACTCATACATGCCATAATTTTTCAGAACATTTCCGGGATTCTGAGTTAAAATTTCCGGGATTTTTACCTTTTGTCCACAACATACACCGTGACATTGGTATAAGTCCATTTCATGCTAAAATATCATAATATACATGTAGTTTCCTGAGATAAACATTGTTCACTTGCTTGTATTTATTTACTGCAAATGTCGTCTAGCTTTCTAAGGGAGGTAAATACATGTACAGGTAATACACATCTATAGTTCGGCACGTGAATTTATTGCGTTCCCGAGGTGAACAGAATTACGAGACTTACTGTATACGAAGAATAAACCTGGTCATCGTAGTTTAGATTCTAGCTAATTTGGTATCATTCTAAGCTTAAACATTTATCTTATGATTGAATTGAATCCTTAAAGGAATAAAATAAATCTTATAGATAAAATCGACAATATATTAAAATATTTGGGTCAATTTTCATGGGTCGGTCAACAAAAGGCATTGAACATTTTAATTTAGAATATACATGTATGTTAAAATCGATCTAGATCTTAAATATTTACACCCTTTTAAAATAATTATCGTTTAATTGACCATTTCAATAATTTCTTCCATAAAGGCTACATGTAGCTTTACCGCGAACGTGCTAAAAACAAAGAGATTTACGACTACTGTTCCTAATTTAAGTATCATAAAAAAGTTATTGATTGCATACCCCAAGGGTCTGTCCTGGGGCCAAAGAACTACACAATGTACACAATACCAGTCGGAGCTATCTGCAGAAAGCACGGACTGAACAATCATTTCTATGCGGACGATTCGCAGTTATATCAATCCTTCAAACCAATAAACAAAATATCTATTGAAGAGACCATTCATCGCATTGAAAGTTGTTTAAAGGATATAGTAAGTTGAAACTCAATGCTGAAAAAACAGAATTAATCATATTTTCATCTGAACACAAGACACAATCTGTTTCAAACATATCTGTGAAAGTGCATGGACGGCTCTGAAATCAAACAATCAGGTGCTTTCCTGGATTCGAACATGAGGATAGTGTGTGTAGGAATTCCTATGCACAGTTGCGGCAAATTAGTCACATCAGACAATATTATAACCACAAACACAACCAAATCTCTAATCAACTCTCTTGTTACATCCCATTTGGATTATTGCAACTCTCTTCTATATGGAATTCCAAAACAGTCAATGAACAAACTGCAGTATGTTCAAAACACGGCAGCTAGAATCGTAACCAGAACATCCAGATACGACCATATAACGCCTGTTCTGCATGAACTCCACTGGCTTTCTGTGCAATGTAGGGTAGAATACAAAATTATAACACATACATATAAGGCACTCAAAGATCAATCACCAGCTTATGTAGCGAACATGCTAGAAATATATACACCATCCAGAAATCTGAGATCGCAGAATAATGCATTAAAACTAGTTGTGCCCAAATGTCGAACAATACGATTTGGTGACAGGAGCTTTCAGACAGCTGCTGCAAGGTTATGGAATGCCCTCCCATCTGACATAAGAGAGTGCGAGACCGTGCAAAGTTTCAAAAAAGCGCTAAAGACGCATTATTTCATACAATTCTTTGGCAACTAACGTCTCATTGATTACCTGATTTATAATGTAGATACTTTGCCGGCCAATTAATTACTTTAATTTAGAACTCCATTGTTTTTTCTGTGGAATGTGTCACGGTTGTTCTCCGGACCATTTAGGTGGGGATTGACCCAATCATCCGGGACAGTTTGCATGCTGTGATGCATTTCGCAGACATCATGCCGCTTAATTCTGTCTGTTCAAAATGTAAGATATCTTCTGTTCTGTTCTGCTCTAACCTGTGTCTTTGATAGGTCAGTTAATGTTTTATGATATTGTATTTTTGTTTCATGTTTTGATCTGCCTAACTTCCAATTTAAAATGCTTGGTATCTTATTACTGTAATCAAAGAAGTATAAAATACACAGAATGGCAACTGGCTGTAATCTCGCGTGAGCTCGTGTCAGAGCGTGATTCAGCGTTATCTTACTAAAAACAAACATCGGCGAGCATGGAGTTACAATTTGTACCTTTAAAACTACATTTGAAATACATGTTAGCTTCTAAAACAAAATTAGTTTAATGTGAAATGGTCTTAAGACACGAAGTACACGTTTTTTTTTTTGCCATCGAAAGAAGCGTGGTCATACGGTGATAATTATTTTACCGATAATTGCTTTCGCATACAAAATGGCGCGTGGAGAAAGCGCCACTTCCGGTAAACGAGATCTCGTTTTTTTGTCACGGGAGGTTGGCGAGATTTGCTCTATATGCCTTTCAAGTTGCCAATCTATTTATTTTTATAGCTCTTTGCCGTAATGTAATTTTAATTTCTTCTATAATAGTTCAAATGCCATTTTTATTGAACGTTATATAAATGTTTTTATGTAAAGCACTTTTGAACGTATTTTTATATGAAAAGAGTGCTATATAAATGTGGTATATAATAATAATAATAATAATCCTGTCATTTCTTAATCAGGGTCATCATAATAACTGACTGTAACTTAATCAGTGTCATCAAAAGATTGTCGCGTGATCAAAGCGGACTTAATCAACACATGTCCGGCTTGAGGGCATGAAACTGATATTGGATAATTAGAAATAAACAATGTGACACCTGGGACTGTTTATTATGTAAAATTGAACAATTTATAGACAAAACAAGAGGGTCATGATGACCCTGAATCGCTCATCTGAGTAACATGTTTTAAATGGCAAACTGATGCTAAAATATTAGAAAGTAGGTCAGTAGGTCACATTCATGGTCACTGAAAAACAGTTTTAAGATTGATGTGCAAAATTGTACATTTCATCCAAATTTAAAGGCTGTATCTTGAAAAACAAGAAAGTAGGTCAGTAGGTCAAGGTCACAGTCAAGTGATCCCTAATCGCTTGAGTTATCAGGTAATTATAATTAAACAGTCTAGGAAATATGAGCTGATAATTTTTTAAGTCATTTTTCCTATATAACTCATAATTATAACATGTGTCCCACAGGGCAGGGCCTCTTTTCACCCCTGGGGGGCATAATTTGAACAAACTTGTTAGAGATCAACCAGGCAATGTTACAAACCAATTATCAAATGCCTCGGCCTTGAACTTTCAGACAGGAAGATCTTTAATTTTTTTCCTATATAAGTCTATTTTAAACTTGGTACCCCCAGGGCAGGGCCTCTTTTCACCCTAAAGCCATACTTTGAACAATTTTGGTAGAGAAACACTAGGAAAGGCAACATACTTAATATCAAAAGTCTAGGCCTTGCAGTTTCAGGCAAGAAGATTTTTTCCTATATAAGTCTATGTAAAACATGAGACCCCCAGGGCAGGGCCTCTTTTCAACCCAGGGGCATAATTTAAACAATTTTGGTAGAGGACCACAAGGCAATGCTACATACAAAATATCAAAGGCCTAGGTCATGTAGTTTTAGACAAGAAGATTTTAAAAAAATTTAATATATAAGTCTATGTAAAACTTGTGACCCCCAGGGCGGGGCCTCTTTTCACCCCAGGGGCACAATTTGAATAATCTTGATAGAGGACCATAAGATGATGTCACATGCCAAATATCAAGGCTCTATGCCTTGCGGTTTTGGACAAGAAGATTTTTAAAGTTTTTCATTTCAGCTGCCATGGCAACCAGAGTTCTGCATAGAATTGAATTCATTGAATAATTTTGAAAGGGGACCACCCAAGGATCATTCCTGTGAAGTTTGGTGTAATTCTGCCCAGTGGTTTTCAAGAAGAAGATTTTTTTAGAAAATGTTGACAGACGGACGACAGATGACGGACAATGGACGACCGACGACGGACGACAGACATTGAGCAGTCACAATTGTGGACGTATCACATGTATGCAGTACTCCATGCAATCAAACAAGACAGAACAAAATTTCCCAAACAGAAAAGCTTTAGTCATTTTTAACCCATATCACACTGGACACAATTGATTCTGCAGTCTGATCACGATCTGCACTGTTTGCCATTCTGTCAGTATCTTTTTGGTAAGCACCCTTTTAACAGTTTTAACATGGTATTGTTCAAAGACAAGTTCATTATAGAAATTCAGCTGGGTAAAGGTTAACTTACCAGTATAGTTGGAAGGAAGCACAATAACTCTAAAGATGTACATATGTTGTTGAAATCTGGCTGCTGACTTTCTACAGTTTATCAAACCAAGCCATACATCCTGTCTCAAGGCCATTTTCAACAGTGCCACACACCTCGACAGCACCTCTCCCGGCAAGCCTGCTACCTCACTCACCTGAATAGATATTACTGCTTAAAACAAATAGCTACATGAGTAAGCTTCAATATTAAATCAGAAATTAAATATTAAATAAAATGCATATCATACTTGAGAGCAATTTCCCTATCAGCAGTATTATATTGTTGGATTACTTTGTTGGGTTTACGCCACATCAACAAAAGTTTAAGTCATAAGGTGGTATTCCAGGATTTGATGGTGGAGGAAAACATAAGGTATCAGTCCATCCATCATTACAGGCACAGGTGAGCACCTGGGTAGATCCACTGGATGGCTTCCACAAATGAAAAATTCTTCACCCCAAGCAGTGTATTGAACCAGAGGGGCAAATAATCAGTGGCCTTAACCACTTGAACATGGGGGTCCCCATACAAAATTTGATATTCCATAACTAAATATCCTTGTAATCTTGTGCAGTACCAATGAAGTTCTACATTATTTGTGATATATTTCGAATAAGAAAAAATAAAATGAATAATAGGGCCATGATGGCCCTACAGGGGTGTGGAATTCCTATGTCCGACTTGTCCGACTCGGGACTTTTTGACGGCGGACAAGTGAGTTTTTGCATTCCGTTTGTCCGTGGACAAGCACAAATTTTCTGGTTTGAAATGAAAGAAGGAAAAAATAATTCAGAAACGCTGAACAGTGCTTCAAGTTTACGCAGTTAATAAAATAATTTGACATACAAAACGGATGTTTCACCCGCCGAGGGCCTTTCGATTTCTCCAGTTTTGGGAAAACCATACTGTGTCTAAATTTAGCATCTCTTTCTCTGCGTTTTGATTGGTTTCATATCATGAACTCGGCGAATAGAAACCGGAAACGTAAACAATTATCACAAAGTTTTGGACAAACTCGTTGTTACGACCTCGTCTGCCAACAAAAATGGAAGTCAACAGTCAAAGCACAAAGAGCTCGCTAGTATGAGTCAGGAAGTTTCATGTTTTCTAACTGTAACAGTCAGAATGTTTCATGCTCTCTCACATGATTTCACATGGCATGATTGGCAGTCTTCCAGGTATTTCTGTTAAATGTCCGACGGCCTTGCGGACGAACACAACCTAAAGTGCCGAAAGCTTAATTTTTGAAACAGCTACAGTATTACACTTTATTATGTTTGCTTTTGTTACTACTTGTTGATTTTGTCCAAAATAAAGAATTATTTGCATGCTAAAATGTTGAAATTCCGGGCAAGTAAGTTTTGACTGCGGACAAGTAGATTTTTAAGTCTCATTTGTCCGTGGACAAGTGAAAAATATTGGGATTTCCACACCCCTGCGCTATATCGCTCACCTGAGTTGCTTGCTTGAACAGTTAAAATTTCGCCTAAATAAATACAGGCAGGCAATAAGTATGTTTTTGTGCTTTGTTTTGTTATTTTCCCCCTGGATGGGGCTAGTCTTAACCCAAGGGGATAATTTGAGCAATCTTGGTAAAAGACTACTACACAATGCTACATACCAAATATCAAAGCTCTAGGCCTTATGGTTTTGTACAAGATTTTCAAAGTTTTCCCTCTATAAGTTTATATAAACCATGTGACCCCCCCCCCAAGGACCCATATCTGACCCTAGGGGGATAATTTGAACAATCTTGGTACATGACCATTAGATGATGCTACATACAAAATATCAAAGCCCTAGGCCTTGTGGTTTAGGAAAAAAAGATTTTCAAAGTTTTTTCCCTGTACAAGTCAATATAAACAGCAGGGCCATATTTGATCCTAGTGATATAATTTGAACAGTCTTTGTAGAGGCCCACTAGTTGATGCTACATACCAAATATCAAAGCCCTAGGACCTGTTGTTTTGGACAAGAAGATTTTCAAAGATTTTCCTTTATAACTCTATGTAAACCAGATGACCCCCAGGGCAGGGCCATATTTGACCCTAGGGAGATAATTTGAATAATCTTGGAAGAGGACCACTAGATGCTGTTACAGATCAAATATCAAAGCCCTAGGACCTATTGTTTTGGACAAGAAGATTTTCAAAGATTTTCCTTTATAAGTCTATGTAAACCAGATGACCCCCGGGCCGGGGCCATATTTGACCCTAGGGGGATAATTTGAACAATCTTGGTAGAGGACCAGTAGATGCTGTTACATACCAAAAATCAAAGCCCTAGGACCTGTTGTTTTGGACAAGAAGATTTTCAAAGATTTTCCTTCTTAAGTCTATGTAAACCAGATGACCCCCGGGCCGGGGCCATATTTGACCCTAGGGGGATAATTTGAACATTCTTGGTAGAGGACCTCTAGATGCTGTTACATAACAAATATCAAAGCCCTAGGACCTGTTGTTTTGGACAAGAAGATTTTCAAAGATTTTCCTTTTTAAGTCTATGACTAGTGTTAACCAGACGACCCCCAGGGCGGGGCCATATCTGACCCTAGGGGGATAATTTGAAAATTCTTGGAAGAGGACCACTAGATGCTGTTACATACTAAATATCAAAGCTCTAGGACCTGTTGTTTTGGACAGGAAGATTTTCAAAGATTTTCCTTTATAAGTCTATGTAAACCAGATGACCCCTGGGCCGGGGCCATATTTGACCCTAGGGGGATAATTTGAACACTCTTGGTAGAGGACCACTAGATGCTGTTACATAACAAATATCAAAGCACTAGGACCTGTTGTTTTGGACAAGAAGATTTTCAAAGATTTTCCTTTATAAGACTATGTAAACCAGATGACCCCCAGGGCGGGGCCATATTTGACCCTAGGGGGATAATTTGAACAATTTTGGCAGAGGACTACTCGATACTGTTACATACCAAATATCAAAGCCCTAGGACCTGTTGTTTTGGACAAGAAGATTTTCAAAGATTTTCCTTTTTAAGTCTATGACTAGTGTAAACTAGACGATCCCTAGGGCCGGGCCATATTTGACCCTAGGGGGATAATTTGAACAATCTTGGTAGAGGACCACTAGATGCTGTTACATACCAAATATCAAAGCCCTAGGACCTGTTGTCAGTAGATGCCGGGGGCATAAAAAGTGCCCACCTGCCCCACTTTTTCTCAAAATTCGGATGAGAATCTAAACATTTATTTTCTCTGGCCTTATAAGTCTATGTAAACAAGATGACCCCAAGGGCGGGACCATATTTGACTTGATTTAAAATCTTGGCAGAGTACCCCTGGATGATGCTACATACTAAATATCAAAGCCCTAGGACCTGTGGTTTTGGACAAGAAGATTTTTAAAGTTTTTCCTTTCAGTTGCCATGGCAACCAGAGTTCAGTATGGAATTTATTCTTTGAAATGTTTTAAAAGAAGATCATCCAAGGAGCAACCCTCCAGGTAATATATCATAAACTATGTTACCTGGCAGGCTACCTTCAGGTAATATATATCACGAACTATGTTACCTGGCAGGCTGCCTTCAGGTGATATATCACGAACTATGTTACACGGCAGGCTGCCTTCAGGTAATATATCATGAACTATGTTACCCGGCAGGCTGCCTTCAGGTAATATATCACGAACTATGTTACCCCGCAGGCTGCCTTCAGGTAATATATCACGAACTATGTTACCCCGCAGGCTGCCTTCAGGTAATATATCACAAACTATGTTACCCGGCAGGCTGCCTTCAGGTAATATAACACAAACTATGTTACCTGGCAGGCTACCTTCAGCAGGAAATTCACAACCCCATCACAGTACTGTTTCACTATAGGTTTACCACTCTCTGTCCACTTAATGGCTGGACCTGGCCTTCCTAAGGGACCAGAAGAGTATCTAGCCTTTTTCACCTCGCCTGGTGGGTCAACTGAGCCAGCCCTCTTCATAGACCCTGGAGTGGCATCACCTGATCCCTGAAACACATTCAAGAAAAGTTTAATACCTGGTGTAAAAAACACTAATAGTTTACAAATATAGTTTTACATATTAAACAAGAGGGTCATGATGACCCTGGATTGCTCACCTGAGTAATATGAGCTACATGTTTCAAATATCAAACTGATGCTAAAATATTAAGAAAGGAAGTTAGTGGGTCACATTCATGGTCGCTGAAAGTCAGTTTTAACGTCGGTGTGTTAAATTGTACATGTCATCCAAATTTAAAGGCTCTATCTTAAAACTAGAGGGCCAAGATGGCCCTAGGTCGCTCACCTGTGTAACACATCGTAACAGTGGAAACATATTTTACCATGTGATTTCATGGAGACAAATATTCTGACCAATTTTCATTAAGATTGGACCAAAAAACCTGGCCTCTTGAGTGTAAACAAGCGTTTTCTTTGATTTGACCTAGTTACCTATTTTATCCCCCACATCACCCATGAACTTGTCCAAAATTTCATGAAAACAAACATTCTGACAAAGTTTCAGGAAGATTGATAAAAAAGTGGCGAGTGTTTACAAGCTTTTCCTATGATTTGACCTAGTGACCTAGTTTTTGACCCAACATGACCCAGATTGAAAATTGTCCAAGAATTCATGAGAACAAACATTCTGACCAAATTTTATGAAGACAGAATAAAAAAATGTTAGGATGTAAATAAGTTTATTCTTTGATTTGACCTGGTGACCTAGTTTTTGACCCCACATGACCAAGATAAAAATTCCTTTTATATTCCATGCAGACAAACATTCTGACCAAGTTTCATGCACATCAAATGAACAGGAGTGTTAGCAAGCTTTTCCTTTGATTTGACTGGGTGACCTTTTTTTGACCCCATATGACCAAGTTTCAAACTTGGCCTAAGAATCAACAAGATAAACATTCTGACCAAATTGCATGAAGATAGGATCATAAATGTGGCCTGTGTGACAGGAAAGGCCGTACCGGCGACAGTAATAATAATAATAATAATAATAACGACTTTATTTATAGAGGCGACACAGTTGGGCAAGCCCAGTCTTCCCTGTGAGCCTCTTGAAATATGTACATGTTATTTACAACATGATAGTAATGGCATAAAACTAATTAACATTTTAAGTTCAGCATTAAAACAAAGACATAAATTAAACATGACAAGAAGTATAATATTATGTACATGAATGATAACAGCTATCAGTGTTCACCAGAGAACCTCCACTGTAAGTAAGCATGTTTAAATGACTGTATGGAAGAGGACTGGCGTATTTGTAGTGGAATGGAGTTCCATATATGTGGTCCAGAGTATGACAGCGATTTTCTAAAGAATTCTTTATTTGGCTTTGGAATGTGTAAAAGGTCATCTGAGTGTGATCTGAGAGTGAATGCATGAGAGCAGCTGGATTTTGTGAAAAGATGTTGGATGTAGCTTGGTGACTGTTCATGTTGAGATTTATAGACAATTATGGCTTTTTTAAATTCCAGTCTTTCTGGGAATGTCATCCACTTAAGTTCTTTGAACAGCAATTTGGATGGTGTGTCAAAATCTTTGTCTAGAATTATTCTGGCTGCTCGCTTTTGAAACTTGATGAACAGATTTTGAAGCTCAAGACTGCAATTTCCCCAAATTGTACAGCAGTAGTCTATATGCGGCAATATATATGCATTGTAGAACATTTTGCGAACACTGATACTGAGATAATGTTTTATACGCATGAGGAGGTAGAGTTTTGAATTACATTTCTTAAGTGTGCTATGAACATGTGCTTTCCAGTTTAGGTTACTGTCTACATTAACACCCAGCAGTTTTTCACATTTGGACCAGGAGTAAGCAATAACTTCATTATTTAATTTAAGCTTTTGGGATGATTGTTGAATTGTATTTTGTTTGTAATTATTTGCAGTTATGAACATCAATTTTGTTTTTTGAATGTTGAGAAGCATGGCATTTTGTGAGCACCAATTGTGAATTATGTCTAAGTCAGACTGAAGGTTTTTGTATATTACTTTTACATCAGAGTCTGTTGTGCTGATGGTTGTGTCATCAGCAAACATATCTGTTTCTGAGTGTTGTATATATAAAGGAAGGTCATTAATATACATAATGAACAGGAGGGGACCTAAAACTGAGCCTTGTGGAACTCCTGAGGTTATCTCCATTGAATCAGAGTACTTTCCAGACACACATACTTTTTGTTGGCGGTCTCTGAGATATGACTGAAGCCACTTGATCGAATTGCAGTCGAATTGATATGCTGACAATTTATCGAGCAGCAACGAGTGATTGACAAGGTCAAATGCTTTGCTTAGATCAAGGAAAATTGTGCCAACAGCTTGTCCTGTGTCTATTGCCTTGATCCATTTTTCTGTAATAGATATTAGTGCTGTTTCACACGAGTGATTATTGCGAAATCCTGACTGATTTGTGTGAATTAAATTATTTTCTTCAATGTATAATCTAATAGAAAGTGAAACATGGCTCTCTAATATTTTTGACAGTGCAGGAAGAATAGATATTGGTCTGTAGTTGTTTCTATCTGTTTTTGAGCCTTTCTTGAAAATTGGTGTCACTTTTGCTGTCTTAAATAGGGCTGGAAATACTGAACTTTCAAGGCTGATATTGAATATTTTTGTTAGTGGTTTGGTAATTACATTAGCACTAATTTTTAGAAATTTTGGCCCAAGACCATCCAGACCTGTTGATTTACTTGTATCTAGTGATTTTAGTTGTTTAAGTACAAATTCTTCTGAAATAGGTGGAATAGAGAATTTTTGTGATTGTGTAATGTGTGACTGGACAAAAGACTGTAGTTTTGTTCTGTGCTGGTCTGATATGTGTTCTGATACTTCAGGTGCACTTTTGAATATGTTTACAAAGTAGTTGTTGAATATATTGGCTGTTTCTTCAGGATTTTGGACTGGGTTTCCATCATCATCATTTATGAAATTTGTTTGATGTTTCACTGATTGACCGGACAGATCCTTAAGATTGTCCCATAGTTTCTTAGGATTTGCCTTATTATCATTAATTGTTTTGTTGTAAAATGACTTTTTTGCTTGGTCAGTTAATATTTTTGTTTTGTTGCGCCAGAATTTAAACTGTGCATCATTTCCATGTTTCTTTGCATAATCTCTATACTTAATTGCATCAGTGATATCAGAATTAAACCAGTCTGGCAGATTGATATTTTTAACACTTTTTTGTTTGAGTGGTGCACTTGAATTTAGTACTTCTGTAAAAAGTGTGACAAAGTAATCAAGAGCATCATCAGGGCTGTCGTAAATATCTAAGACCGACCAAGGTTGGTTTTCCAGACTGTCCAAAAAATCTTTTTCTTGGAAGTTTTTGACACTTCTATAATGTAATTACTTTGTGTAATGGCCCTTTTGTAACCATCAGAACAAATCAACACCCTTCACAATATTTACAAATTTATTTACATAAGATGATTATTTACAATGAATAGATGATATGAAGAAAAAAACTGATTATAAGAAAAAAAAAAATAAAAGTTCAGTATCACCAGATACAAAGTTCTTATAGTTCCATTCTAATGTGACGTGTTACAGTTCTTTAATTTAATTGCGAACTTTAAGTAGCACAAACAAAACGTATCTCTAAAATCCAGTCCCTTTAAACCGTGAATACGTTGTTTCCGTATTGGCTCCCTATGGTGGTAGGTGATTGCATCCCTGAGCTGACTTCAGAGGATAACAAAAATCGGCGTCTTTGCGGTTTACGGCACAACCATGGGACGAAAGCTCTGCGCTGGGAATATCACATCCAGGCGAGTGAAGACAAGTGAACCTCGGGCATTGTACTTCCGGGTTATGACGTCACCAGGTAAAATCGTCTGGTGGAAGAAGCTAAAATATATAACATATGGTAAGCACCATAGCAAAACAAATAAGTCAGGGCATATAACTGCTCCTTTGGGTACACCATACCTCCGTAGGCGCCCATAAATAATACGTGCTACTTATACAAAATATATGTGCTACTAAGTTCATACGTCACGTGATTAAAATACGTCACTAATTACTTCCATTATTACAAAAATTACTTACTTAAAAGACTAAAGTTAAAGTATGAAATGATATGAAAAGTATATGATGAAACATTATAGTAATGGAAATGATAAACTGCAGCCATTATTTACAACTACAAATTAACAAAATTCAATGTAAATCAAACGTTATATGATAGTTGGCATCCATATAATATCTAATGCCATACAACAAAACGGACATTGTATGTGTATGCAATAGACTGTCACACAATTTCATATTACAATAATATATTACATACATGGTACTAGACTTGCCATATAGATTTATACATAACAATACAATGCAGTAATGGCGTTCCATAATTAACAAAAATGTTTGACATAAGTTTTTGAAACAAAGTACTTTATAAATATCATGTTACAAATTTCAGTACAAATTTTACATCTTATATAAATGAAACATTTTAGATTCCTCTTTCCAAATAATTTACAAAAGTCTGAAAAATTTAATAAATTATCCTGACATACCGAAACTAGCCAAAATCACATGCCGAAAAGTAAATGTTACAGAATTCTGTAGAATGTACAAAAATTTACCAATTAAGAATCGTAATGCAAAATCATACAAAAATCTAACAAATAAATTTCTTACCTCGATCGAGCATAAATTTCTAGCAAGAAAATAATTCAGACATAGATTCGTCTATAATGTCGGAAGGTGGTGTGCGCAAGGCATATCTAGTCCAGTCTATTTAAAGGGTAATGTCCCGCCAAATACTAAATTTCATGGGATTCACGGCCTATGCGTAAACTCTTGACTATTTGTATTTCCACTGGATTCACGATATAGCCGGGGAATCTAACTACTTTGGCGCAGATTTAAATTGACAATTTAAGGCCCGTTATAGTGGTTTTGGGGATAAAAACATAAATTACTGAAGTATATAAAATATCAACTTTCTTGTTACTGAACCGAATTTAATGAAATTTACATGGAAATTTAAGTTATGAAATACAGAAAAACATGAGAGGTATTTCATGCGTGAAATCTAACATTTACCTCAATAACTCAAAAATTTACAAAAAGATGATGCAATACCTGCATTTACAATACAGATAAAATAAGGCCCGTATGTCAATTTGTGACAGCCTGATGAATGTTAACAAGCTTTTCCTTCGATTTGACCTTATGACCTACTTTCTGACCCCATATAACACAGTTTCAAACCTGGCCTAGATATCATGAAAATAAACATTCTGACCAAGTTTCACGAAGATAGGGTCATAAATGTGGCTTCTAGGTTGTTAACAAACTTTTCCTTTGATTTGATCTGATGACCTAGTTTTTGACCAGACATGACCCAGTTTGAATCCAGGCCTAGAGATTATCATGATAATCATTCTGTGCAAGTTTGTATAAAATCAAAGCATAAATGAAACCTCTATATGTCTGAAAGGGCCAAAACAGAAAATTTTGCCACATTCAGGGGCAGTAACTCTAGAACCCATAATGGAATCTAGCCAGTTTTCGTAAGGAACAGAGATCTTATTGTGACTTCAGTTGTGTGTAAGTATGATTAAAGGGTAAGTAAAACCTGAAAATAAGTTAATTTTATATGAAAGCCGTCCTCAAGCCTTTCATAACGCTGGAAGAATTTTTAAAATCGGACCACTATTGAAAAAGATATGGCAGTTATTTTTCATGTTTTTTGAGTGTAAGGTGTAAAGCACGATAATTTCTTCCATTATAGCTGAAAAAAGCAGAGAAATTATTCTGTAGAAATAAGTATATACAGATCAAATTTGTATTTAGATATATGATAAATCCGCCATTTTGTTTTTTGTTGCCATGGAAACAAAATGGCCCCCAATTTGACCAAATATTTAAATGCTCATAACTTTCTCATTTTTACCCCAATTTTGAAAATTCTTTCACTTTGTTAAATGATTTAAGAAATCCCAGCAGAGGAAATTAACATAAGAACAACATTGCTTTTCCATTTAAAATCAAACATAAAATGACACTTCTATAGTGTTCACAAGGTAAAAAATTATCAAATTTTGGCTCTTTCAGGGGTCAATCAGGGGCTGTAACTCCAGAACCTATGACTGGATCTGACAGATTCATCATGGAATCCAAGATTTATTGTTGTTGAAGATATTTTGTATTAAATCCAACCATAAATGAAGTCTCTATATGACTGCAAAAGGCAAAATAGCAAATTTTGGACCTTTAAAGGGAATTCCAATAGTTTTTTATGCGCATCTTTCTGCGCAGCCGACACTTTCTATGGAAAACTGAACTGAAGTCAACATTTGTTGAAACATGTTACAGACAGTCTTAAATATGAGGAATCTTGAATGAAAATAACATTTTTGATAAGTTTTATCAGTAATCAAATGTTGATACTGGTTTATGTTGTATTGACAAGTATCATGCCTGACAGATATCTTGCTATTTTTGTGGTTGTGTTTTCAAATCGCATTTTGGTACAAAGACAGTGTTGTTCATATAATGTAAGATAATTGACTTAGTATTGATAAGACAATATCACCTTTCAGATTATTTAGTATTCAATTATAGAAAGAATTAAGAATTTTTAAAACTTTTTTTTAACTTCTAGCAGACAAACATGTAATCAATTTGGCCAGGTTCGCGCCATTTTCCGTCCGAACAGGTGTTGTATTCTAGCGGTCTAACATAAAATTTAGCCTGGTGACCCATACATTTTTAGCCATTTTTATGCTCACAATACAATTATCTATACACAAGAAAAACAGGAAAAAATTCTATGAAAGAATTTTTTTCAAAATTAAAAAAAAATATTCTTCACTATGGGTATTTTTCACTGAAAAAGTTCACAAAAGTAAATATGAAACAATATTTTTTTTTCATTTGTATTCATTATTGTAAGGATAGAGTATTACAAATATGACTATGATATCAAATAAGTATATGATAAAATCTGTAAAAAGAAAAAAACCTTATTGTGCTGTCTTGATGTATATTTTGGTTGGTATTTATAAAAAAGCAGAAAATTATGAAAATGTTGAAAAATCGCTAGCAGTTTCAGCAACAGTGGTGTTCAAAACAATTTTTCACAAAAACAAGCCTGGTGACCTATTGTTTTTATTTGTTCATTGTTTTCAGCACAAATTTTCCTATCATATATGTGAATTTAAAAAAATTCTATGAAAGGAAAAAAACTATAGGAATTCTCTTTAAGGGACCATAACTCTGAAACTTATGACGAGGTCTGGCAAGTTTTCAAAACTGAGATACTATGCCAATACAAGTTTTGTGCAAGTCTGATGATAGCTGACTGCAAAATGTTGTCTCTATCATGTTCACAAGCCAAAAATAGCCAATTTTGGCACTTAAAGGGGCTATAACTCTGTAACCCATGATGGTATCTTGCCAGTTTTCAAAAGGAACCAAAATATTATACCAATACAAGTTTTGTGCAAGTCTGATTAATGTTGATCACAAAATGTGGTCTCGATCATGTTCACAACCCAAAAATGGTAAATTCTGGTCCTTTAAGGGGACATAACTCTGGAACCCATGATGGGATCTGGCCAGTTTTTGAAAGGAACCAAGATATTATGCCCATACAAGTTGTGTTTCAGTGTTTAGAAGACTGCATCCTTAATCTTTCTAAAACTGAAATGAAATCACCAGCTATTACTCTGAACAACAGAATTAATTTGAAAGAAATTTAAAGAAACCATTAGGTCCATACAGTCAAAAGCTAGGAAACATCAAATATGCAGTAAGTTTTAACCCCTATATAGTAATATAGCTTAATGAAGGAAATAGGCAAAACGGCAAAAAATTCCTATTGACCTTTGATCTCAGTGTGACCTTGACATTTAAGCTAGGGTTCTGGGAGTTGTGCAAGACATGTCGTCTCATCATGGGGAACATTTATGCAAAGTAATATTAAAATCCCTTCATGAATGGCAGAGTTATGGGCCGGACAGGAAAAAACTCTATTGACATTTGACCTCCAAAATTGACTTTGAGCTAGGGGTTCGAGTTGTAGCCCATGACATGTCATCTCATCATGGGGAACAATTGTGCCAAGTAATACTAAAATCCCTTCATGAATGGCAGAGTTATGGACCCGACAGGAAAATTCCAGGTGACCTTTGACCCCCAATTGTGACCTTGACCTTTGAGTCTAGGGTCAGGGATTTGCGCATGACATGTTGACTCATCATGAGAAACATGAATGACAGAGTTATGGACCGGACACGAAACAGACTCTGTTCATGCCATGTTTACATCTGACTGCAAAGTGTGACCATGACTTTTGAGCTAGGGGTCTAAAAGTTGTGCATGACACATCGTCTGATTATGATTACTTGTGCCAAGTAATATTAAAATCCCTTCATCGATGTCAGAGTTGTGGAATGGACAGTAAAAATGCCCTGTTGACCTCAGATTGTGACACTGACCTTTAAGCCAAGGCTCCCAGATTTGCGCACAACACATCGACTCATCATTGGAAACGTTTGTGCCAACTGATATTAAAATCCCTCTATGAATGACAGAGTTATGGACTGGACACAAAACAGATCCTGTTCATGCCATGTTAAAATTTGACTGCAAAGTGTGACCCTGACATAAGGATGACAAGGTTATGAACCAGACACAAAATTGCATATGGATGAATGCACGAACGGACAGAAAAGCGCATTCTGATAGTCCCCAAAATTGGTTTTCATCTAGTAGGGGACTAACAAGTGACTTCAGGGCAGGACCTCTTTTCACACCAGGGTCATATTTGAATGATCTTGTTACAGAACCACAGGCAATGCTACATACCAATCAACTATCAGACAAGAAGATTTTTAAAGTTTTTTCCTACATAAGTCCATGTAAAACTTTTGAACCCCTGGGTGGGGCCTTTTTTCATCTCTGGGGCATACTTTGTATAATCTTGCTACAAGACCTCTATGCAATGCAAAATACCAAATATCAAAAGCCTAGGTTTTGCAGTTTCCGACAAGAAGATTTTTGAAGTTTTTACCTATATAAGTCTATGTAAAACTTGGGACCCCAGGGGCATAATTTAAAAAGTCTTCATAGAGGACCATTAGATGATGTCACATGCCAAATATCAAAGCTCTAAGCCTTGCCGTTTTGGACAAGAAGATTTTTAAAGTTTTTCCTTTTGGTTGTCATGGCAACAAGAGTTTTGTGAGGAATTAAATTCCTTGAACAATTTTTAAAGAAGATCACCCTGTAAAGTTTCATCAAAATTGGCTTGGTGGTTTAGGAGGAGATGTTGTTTAAATGGAAGTTGGAGGGTGAGCGATCACAATAGCTCACCGGGAGCACTTTGTGCTCAGTGAGCTAAAAAGGGGAGAATGCTAAAATCGCCTACAGAGCAAAATCAACAGGAACACTTTATATAAACAAGAACTATGTTAAATGGCTAGGAACAATTTGTTAATAAACAAACACTTACATCAGCTGGATCACTGTTCTCCTTAATTCTCTGTATTTTACCACTTGATTATCACCTCTGCCAAATCTACCACCAGCTTACAATGTTCTATTGTTGCCTGAAATAACAACAAATTCCTATGTATTTTTCAGTTCTTACTACTACAGAATCATCCTGACAAGAAATGTCATCATCACATTTTAGGTTAAATGTTTGTTTTAGCAGTGTTACATCTGTAATTTAACCTAGCCAGAACTCTTCATCAATAATACCCCCTTCTACATATACAAATGACAACTTCTATACAAGAATCAAAAGAGAATGTCTTCAGATAGCCTATCTTCATGAAGAACATTTGCCTGAGAAATAAACCTTTGAGCCCCTGATTCTATTGCACCAACTTCATACAAACAGCTATATTACTATGGCAACGTTCTGCCTTACAAGTGAAATGTCAGTCCAATGCATTATGACTACTTGGCAAAATTCAACCAGCATCCCACAGAATCAGACTGCTTGTTCATTCTAACAAGAGCACTGCCTTGCAGGTGCTGATGCTCATCTGATTTTTTTTTGTATAATAGAAAAATTGTCCTACCCATGATTTTCTAAGTCCAAAAAGGGCCACAATTCTTGCAAAAAGCAGGATGGAGTTATGTCCCTTGATGTATATGGTCAGCTTATGATGGTGAACAAGTGTTACAAGTTTTAAAGAAATAGCTTTGATAGTTTATGAGAAAAGCTGACATAAACATAAAACTTAACCAAGAAATCTGATTTTCTAATTCCAAAAGGGGCCATAATTCTTGCAAAAAGCAGGATGGAGTTATGTTTCTTGTACAGGGTCAGCTATTGTTGGTGAACAAGTGTTCCAGGTTACAAAGCAATACCTCTGACTACCTTTAACCAGGCAACGCCGACACCGATCAAGTGATGACAATAACTCATCATTTTTTTTTCAAAAAATCGGATGAGCTAAAAATGAATGAATGGGAGGGCGGGAGGGGGGAGAAGATGTGCATGATCAAAGTGTTTGGGGAGACTGGGGTGAGTAGCGAGTGGGGGGGGGGGGGGGGGCAGGGTACACCTTTGCATGTTGATAAATATTTATAGGTTTAAAATTTAAACAACAGGGTCATAATGACCCTGGATCGCTCACCTGAGTAATATGAGCTACTTGTATCAAATGTCAAACTGATGCTAAAATATAAGGAAAGTAGGTCAGTAGGTCATATTTATGGTCACTGAAAGTCAGTTTTCAGATCAGTGTGCAAAACTGTACATGTCACCAAAATTTCAAGGCTGTATCTTAAACAAGAGGTCCATGAAGGCCCTGTATCGCTCACCTGACCTATTGACCTAAAGATCACCAAGATTAACATTCTGACCAAGTTTCATTAAGATATGGTCATAAATGTGACCTCTAAAGTGTTAACTAGCTATTCCTATGATTTGACCCCGTCACCTAGTTTTTGACCCGACATTACCCGGATTTGAACTTGACCTTAACATCATTCTGACTAAGTTTCATGAAGATACAGTCATAAATGTGGCCTCTAGAGTGTTAATAAGCTTTTCCTTTGATATGACCTAGTGACCTAGTTTCTGACCCCATCTGACCCAGATTTAATCTTGACCTAAAGATCATCAAGATTAACATTCTGACCAAGTTTCATTAAGATATGGTCATAAATGTGGCCTCTAAAGTGTTAACTAGCTTTTCTTTTGATTTGACCTAGTGACCTAGTTTTTGACCCAACATGACCCAGATTTGAACTTGTCCTAAAGATTATCAAGTTTAACATTCTGACTAAGTTTCATGAAGATACAGTCATAAATATGGCCTTTATAGTGTTAACAAGCGTTTCCTTTGATTTGACCTGGTGACCTAGTTTTTTAACCCCACCTAACCCAGATTTAAACTTGAGCTATAGATCATCAAGGTTAACATTCTGACCAAATTTCATAAAGATATGGTCATAAATGTGGCCTCTAAAGTGTTAACTAGCTATTCCTTTGATTTGACCTGGTGACCTAGTTTTTGACCTGACATGACCCAGATTCGAACTTGTCCTAAAGAGCTCTGACTAAGTTTCATGAAGATACAGTCATAAATATGGCCTCTAGAGTGTTAAAAAGCTTTTCCTTTGATTTGACCTGGTGACCTAGTTTTTGACCCCTCCTAACCCAAACTTGAACTTGAGCTATAGATAATCAAGATTAACATTCTGACCAAGTTTCTTTAAGATATGGTCATAAATGTGGCCTCTACAGTGTCAACTAGCTTTACCTTTGATTTGACCTAGTTTTAGATCCTACATGACCCAGATTCAAACTGGACCATAAGATCATCAATATTAACATTCTGACTAAGTTTCATGAAGATACAGTCATAAATGCGGCGTCCAAAGTGTTAACAAGCTTTTTCTTTGATTTGACCCGGTGACCTAGTTTTTGACTCGTCCAAGATTTTATTGAGGATAACATTCTGATCAAGTTTCATTAAGATTGGGCCAAAATTGTGACCTCTAGAGTGTTAACAAGCTTTTTCTTTCATTTGACCTGGTGACCTAGTTTCTGACCCCAGATGACCCAATATCAAAATCATCCAAGATTTTATTAAGGGTAACATTCTGACCAAGTTTCATTAAGATCGGGCCAAAAATGTGACCTCTAGAGTGTTAACAAGCTTTTCCTTTGATTTGACCTGGTGACCTAGTTTTTGACCCCAGATGACCCAATATCGAACTCATCCAAGATTTTATTGAGGGTAACATTCTGAACAAAAGGTGCAAACATTTTCAGGTTGACTATGGTTTATGACATAGTTTTAATATCACCAGCAGTATAATTGCAAAAATGCAAACATTAATGTTTAAGTGCTTGATCTTTTTTTTTGAATGATAAAACTCATATAATCACTGACTCAAGACTAGTTATATTCTGTTATAAGTACAAAAGAAAAATTAAACATACTTTTACTCCTTTGTAAAAATGTATCCACTTGTAGAACTTTTATGATAAGTAAAACATACAACACATTTAAAAATGAGTGTCTTTACTATTGTTTTCCATTTGATTTAATTTGTTAATTGTTATTTTTTCTTTTTTATTAGATAGACATTTCAAAAATGCAGTTGGGCAGAATAAAAACAACTATGTCATTTGGTATGCAGTTATGGCACACTTTAATAAGTAAGATTTCTTAGGCTAAAATAAACAATTTTCTATACTTGTTTTTTAATGTGCCCATGATTTATAACAAATAACTAAGTGTATTGCATGCATGTAAGAAGCATTTTTAGTATGTCTTCAAACAAGAGCTGTCTGATGACAGCGCGCTCGACTATTCGAAGAATTGATTGAAGAATGGGGTCAAAATATTTCCACGGATATTCAGACAAAAGAAATAAATAGATTAGACAAACAATGTTCCTGTATTACTTTGATTTCGATAAGTCTTGCACTAAATGGCAATATATGAGCCAATTTCAAAGTCCAAAAAGGGCCATAATTCAGCCAAAATAGTTATGTACTCTTGCCTACAGATGGAAATCATAATGATAAACAAGTGTTCAAAGTTTAAAAGCCATATGTCAAATAGTTTTGACAAAACATGGACTTGTATGAAAACAGAACCAATTTCAAAGTCCAAAAAGGGCCATAATTCAGCCAAAATAGATTACAGAGTTATGTTCTCTTTCCTACAGATTGAGACTATTATACTAAACAAGTGATAAAAGTTTAAAAGCCATATGTCAAACACTTTACAAAAAATATGAACTGGTACGAAAAACTTAACCAAGATTTCTAAGTCAAAAGGGGCCATAATTCAGCCAAAATCTTTGATGGAGTTATGTACTCTTGCCTATAACTGAACATGGTGATGGTTAACTGGTGCTGAAAGTTTCAAAGCTTTATCTCAAAAGACTTTGTCAAAATATGAACTGGTACGAAATATTAACCCAGATTTCTTAGTCAAAAAGGGCCATAATTCAGCCAAAATCCTTGATGGAGTTATGTGCTCTTGCGTATAACTGGCCATGGTGATGGTAAACAAGTGTTGAAAGTTTCAAAGCTTTATCTCAAAAGACTTTGTCTAAATATGAACTGGTACGAAAAACTTAACCAAGATTTCTAAGTCGAAAGGGGCCATAATTCAGCCAAAATCCTTGATGGAGTTATGTGCTCTTGCCTATAACTGGCCATGATGATGGTAAACAAGTGTTGAAAGTTTCAAAGCTTTATCTCAAAAGACTTTGTCAAAATGCGGACTGGTACGAAAAACTTAACCAAGGTGTGACGCCGACGCCGACGCCGTGGTGAGTAGGATAGCTCTACTTATTCTTCGAATAGTCGAGCTAAAAAGTGTGTAAAATAATAATGTACTGAGGCAATATACAATGTATCTGTTTCCAGCATTCATGGATACTGTGTAAAATTGAATTGAGTAGACTTATGATAAACCTGGTCAGATGTGCAGGGTGATTATGGTTAAACAGTTCACATAAGCAGTACTAAATGGCTTCAGAAAGGTCTTGCCATTATTCTGATGTAATGTAAAAGAAAGCTGTTTCCTGCATATTTTGCTAGACCTATTTTACAAGTTTCAGTTTGAAGATGGCTTGGTACCAGTTGATAATAATTATCTTTAGGTTCTCTAGACAGATCTATGATACAGATACTACAGTATTTTTATGCAAAGTGTGGTCTCATTTTAGGCTGAAACACTCTCTCATGTTTTCATTTTAGTAAAAGATTCATCAAATCCATAGAACAATTATAGAACATATGAGCTGTGCCATGAGAAAATCAACATAATGGGTATGCGACGACCAGCCTGCGCATCCACGAAGTCTGGTCAGGCTCCATGCTGTTCGCTTTTAAAGCCTATTGGAATTGGAGAAACTGTTAGCGAACAGCATGGATCCTGACCAGACTGCGCAGATGCGCAGGCTGGTCTGGATCCATGCTGGTTGCAAAGCCACTATGTTGGTTTTCACATGGCGCGGCTCAATTATGTATTTTAAGCTGAAAAAGTTGGATGAATGCATGTAGTTCACTAAGTTTCGAGAAGTTTTATCTTTCTGCAATTAGTATTAAGCTATTATTTTAGCCACATCAAGAGAAAACCAACACTGTGCCTTTGTGACTGGTAGGAAATGACGTGATTATATCTGACTGTCATCTAAAGACAACTAGAAATTGCTTTTGTAAACAAGAGGGTCATGATGGCCCTACATCGCTCACCTGTTATCATTGCACTTAAGGACAAGTCTTCAAGGTCAAAAGATCATAATAGAAATCAATCAAAAGAATTATGAGAAAATATAGTTGAAATTTTCTTTAAGTAACTTTAAAAACAAAATTTGAAAATTTTTTGTAGAGGTCCACTAGGCAATGCTACATGTCAAATATCTAAGCTCTTCTGGTTTATTTTTAGAAAATTTTGAAGATTTTTCTATGTACAATCAAGTAACCCCATGAGGCAGGGTCAATTTGACCCCAGGGGTCATGATTTGAATAAACTTTGTAAAAGTCTAATAGGCAATGCTACATGTCAAATATCTAAGATCTAGGCCTTCCGGTTTATTTTTAGAATTTTTTTTAAAAATTTTCCTATGTAAAATCAAGTGACCCCTAGGGCGGAGTCAATTTTGACCCCGGGGGACAAGGTTTGAACAAATTTTGTAGAGGTCCACTAGGCAATGCCACATGTCAAATATCTAGTCTCTAGGCCTTCTAGTTTATTTTTAGAAAATTTTTGAAGACTTTCCTATGTAAAATCAAGTGACCCCTGGGGCGGGGTCAATTTTGACCCAGGGGGTCATGATATGAACAAATTTTGTAGAGGTCCACTAGGTAATGCTACATGTGAAATATCTAAGCTCTAGGCCTTCTGGTTTATTTTTAGAAAACTTTTGAAGATTTTCCTATGTAAAGTCAAGTGACCCCTAGGGCGGGGTCAATTTTGACCCCCGGGTCATAATTTGAACAACTTTAGTAGAGGTCCACTAGGCAATGCTACATGTCAAATATCTAAGCTCTAGGGCTTCTGGTTTTTGAGAAGAAGATTTTTTAAATATTTTCCTATGTAAAACCAAGTGACCCCTGGGGCGGGGTCAATTTTGACCCCGGGGGCCATGATTTGAACAAATTTTGTAGAGGTCCACTAGGCAATGCTACATGTCAAATATCTAAGCTCTAGGCCTTCTGGTTTATTTTTAGAAATTTTTTGAAGATTTTCCTATGTAAAATCAAGTGACCCCTGGGGCGGGGTCAATTTTGACCCCGGGGTCATGATTTGAACAATTTTAGTAGAGGTCCACTAGGCAATGCTACATGTCAAATATCTAAGCTCTAAGGCTTCTGGTTTTTGAGAAGAAGATTTTTTAAGATTTTCTTATGTAAAATCAAGTGACCCCTGGGGCGGGGTCAATTTTGACCCCGGGGTCATGATTTGAACAAACTTGGTAGAGGTTTACTAGGCAATGCTTCACACCAAATATCTAAGCTCTAGGGCTTCTGGTTTTTGAGAAGAAGATTTTTAAAGTTTTTCCTTTCGGTTGCCATGGCAACCAGTGTTCTGCATGGAATTTAATTCTTTGAACAATTTTGAAAGGGGGCCATCCAAGGAACATCCCTGTGAAGTTTCATCAAAATTGGCCTGTTGGTTTAGGAGGAGATGTTGTTTAAAGGAAAGTGTGGACGGACGGATGGACGCCGGACGATGAGCGATCACAATACCTCACCCTGAGCACTTTGTGCTCAGGTGAGCTAAAAAGCACATGTCTCCCCCAATGCAAAGTCCTATAGGCAAGAAGTCAATAGGGGTCAGGAGCGAAAGTCAAAGAGACACTGATGGTTGGCTGCAATAGGGATGTCCAGTCATCCCGCTAATTTCAACACTATTGGCCTAGTGGTTCTCAAGTCACTGTTCAGGCTCCTGTGACCTTGACCTTTGATCAAGTGACCTCAAAATAAATAGGGGTCATCTACTCTGCATATCCAATCATCCTATTAAGTTTCAACATTCTAGGTCAAGTGGTTCTCAAGTTATTTTCCAGAAATGATTTTACATGACCAGGCCCCTGTGACCTTTACCTTTAATAGACTGACCCCAAAATCAATAGGGGTCATCTGCTCTGCATGTTCAATCATCCTATGAAGTTTCAACATTCTGGGTCGAGTGGTTCTAAAGTTATTGATCGGAAATTGTTTTCCATGTTCAGGCCCCTGTGACCTTGACCTTTAACAAAGTGACCCCAAAATCGATAGGGGTCATCTACTCTGCATGTTCAATCATCCTATGAAGTTTCAACATTCTGGATCAAGAGGTTCTGAAGTTATTGATCGATGTTCAGGCCCGTGACCTTGACCTTTAATGGAGTGACCCCAAAAACAATAGGGGTCATTTATTCTGCATGAACAATCATCCTATGAAGTTTCAACATTCTGGGTCGAGTGGTTCTCAAGTTACTGACCGGAAATGGTTTTCAATGTTCAGGCCACTGTGACCTTGACCTTAAACGGAGTGACTCCAAAATCAATAGGGGTCATCTACTCTAAATGACCAATCATCCTATGAAATTTCAACATTCTGGGTCAAGTGGTTCTCTAGTTATTGATCAGAAATGGTTTTCAATGTTCAGGTCCCTGTGACCTTGACCTTTGACAGAGTGACCCCAAAATTAATAGGGGTCATCTACTCTTCATGACCAATCATACTAAGAAGTTTCAACATTCTGGGTCAAGTGGTTCTCTAGTTATTGATCAGAAATGGTTTTCAATGTTCAGACCCCTGTGACCTTGACCTTTGACGGAGTGACCCCAAAATCAATAGGGGTCATCTACTCTTCATGATCAATCATTCTATTAAGTTTCAACATTCTGGGTCAAGTGGTTCTCTAGTTATTGATCGGAAATAGTTTTCAATGTTCAGGCCCCTGTGACCTTGACCTTTGACAGAGTGACCCCAAAAACAATAGGGGTCGTCTACTCCTGCAGCCCTACAACCCTATGCAGTTTGAAGGTTCTAGGTCAAATGGTTCTCCAGTTATTGCTCGGAAATGAAATGTGATGTACAGACAGACGGACAGGGCAAAAACAATATGTCTCCCCAGAGAGAAAAAATCCTTTGTCATAAGCTGGCTGTGATTTTCATTTAATATCAAATGCCTCAAAAGTCAACAACTGTATGGTATCTAAATGGCTGAACAATATACAAATCATTATGCAAAATAAATCATAAAATACATATTTGTTGTTACACAATAGTATTTTAGTTGTTTGTGTGAAGGAGCATTATTTATCTCAAGTTCTTAGTTGTGTTGTACTTGAAGTCTTTTTATCTTAGAAACTATACTCTACTTTGAACAGAAATTTTCAAGTTTTTTTTTTTGAAGACATTGTTTCAAATTTCAATGTATTTGTTAATTTCTCATTCAAAATTAAAAAGAAATGCAGAAATACTGTCTTCTTTCTAGGCATCAAGAACTGTTTTATAAGTACAGTGAAACACCGCTCGCTCGAGCATCGACGACTCGAGCCATTCATGTGGTCCCGGCCGATTTCCTTATATTTTCTATGTGAGATTACCATGGCTGGGTCGAGTATGGATAACTCGATCGCTCGAGCATGACATCTGGTCCCTGTGTATTAATTTACTCTTTGTTGCTTCTGGCAAACTCGAGCAGAGGTGTCAAAATTGTTCACACCTTCGGTGGTCAGAATTTATCAGTTTATTAAAATTTTCCACATACTGTGAGAATTGCGTGGTCTATTCTGCGACTATCCTAAATGTTTTTTTGTCAGTATATTTGATCTGATAATGAGATTAATTCTTGATAAAAGGTTGAACAAAAGTTTTATTGCTCAGATATAGATGAATAACTGATTACTTAAATCTTCTTTTCTGCGAGATCGAGAAGGACTGTCATGAGATCTTAGTATTTTAATCAGCAGTTGTTTGCATGCAAGTGAATGAAATAATATAACCTTTTCATAAAATTGAGAAGATAATTTTGATATGCAGTTGTTGATAAATAAAAATAAAAAGTCCTAGTTGTTTCTTCACGTGTGCCATTTACAAATTACGTATTGAAATGTCTATCATAGATAACGTTTTTAATATGTTTTTTTTTTAAAAATGTCACAAGCATGTTATTATTATGCATCACCGTTTAATCTGCAAATGGTCGCGATGACAAATGATATTGGTAAAACAAACAATTTTCTTCTTATGTTGGTCAATGTTTGGGTCGCTCGAAACCATGGAAAACTCGAGCATTTTGCTCATCCCCCTGCGACCTCGAGCGAGCGGTGTTTTACTGTAATGTAATCATGTTAACAGTTATTGCTTGAATCATGTTAGTGAATCTCAAAACTACAATTTCAAGTGAATATTATTACATATTTATTGGAGGCTGAAGAACAATGTCCAATTAATTTCTATTCAATAGCAAATAAATCTATAACAAGAGGGTCATGATGACCCTGGATCGCTCACCTGAGTAATATGAGCTACATGTTTCAAATGTCAAACTGATGATAAACTAGAGCTATCACTAAAGGTGATGAATGTACCCCCCTCATGCACTGACACAGTACATTACAATCTGACACACACAAGATTGCATAATTATGTGGACTGTATGTATACAGACTGTATGTATACAGTATAGTAACAAAAAACAAGTCCGATAACTAAGCAGAATATTTATCTAAAAGAACGTTACATGCACCATGCACAACTAGGGTTGGTACTGATCACTTGTGTGAAGTTTCATTAAATTATGTGCAAGGGTTCGAAAGATTAGGCGCGCACAAGACTGCATATGCAGACTGTATGTTAACAAGAAACAAAGTCCCATAACTCTGCAATTTTTGTTGCTGAAAGAACCTAACATGCCCCATGCACACCTACTGTTGTTACTGATCACTTGTGTGAAGTTTCATTAAATTGTGTCAAGGGGATAAGACGATATGGTGCGCACAAGATTGTGTCTATGTATATAGTATAGTAACAAAAAACTAAGTCCTGTAACTCTACAAATTTTTTTTCTGAAAGAACCTGACATGCCCCATGCACAACTAATGTTGTTACTGATCACTTGTGTTAAGTTTCATTAAATTCTGTAAAGGGGATGAGGAGGAACGGAGCACACAAGATTGTGTCTATGTATACAGTATAGTAACAAAAAACAAAGTCCTGTAAGTCTGCAATTTTTTTTTTCTGAAAGAACCTAACATGCCCCATGCACAACTAGTGTTGTTACTGATCACTTGTGTGAAGTTTCATTAAATTCTGTCAAGGGGATGAGGAGAAATGGAGCGCACAAGAGTGTGTCTATGTATATAGTATTGTAACAAAAAACAAAGTCCCGTAACTCTGCATTTTTTTTTCTGAAAAAACCTTACATGCCCCACGCACAACTACTGTTGTTACTGATCACTTGTGTGAAGTTTCATTAAATTCTGTCAAGGGGATGAGGAGAGATGGAGCGCACAAGATTGTGTCTACTGACGTTCCTACATATGGATACTTACGTGGCTACTCTTTTGTTCTCTCTACTGTTCTTTTAGCCACATAAGAGAAAAATAGCCACATAAAAGCCTTACGGAATGAATGACATCAAAGAAAAAGTACAGTTACCTAATTGTTCCTATAGCCAACTAAGTATGCAAATGTGAGCTCGGACAGACGGACAGACAGACAGACAACCTGAAACCAGTATACCCCCACTTACAACTTTGTTGTCGGGGGGATACAAATATTAAGAAAGTCAGTAGGTCATATTCATGGTTAATGAAATTCAGTTTTACGACTGATGTGCAAAACTGTATGTCATCAAAATTTCAAGGCTGTATCTTAAAAAACAGGAAAGTAGGTCAGTAGGTCAAGGTCACAGTCAAGTGACATCATATTACTTAGGGTCATCAGGTAATTATAATTAAACAGCCTAGGAAAAAGGATCAGATGACTTTTTAAGTATTTTTTCCTATATAACTTGCATAATAACTAAGTAACCCCAGGACGGGCCTCTTTTAACCCCAGGGGCATACTTTGAACAATTTTGGTAGAGGGCTACTAGACAATGCATCATACAAAATATCAAAAGCCTAGGTCATATGATTTCAGACAAGAAGTTTTTTCCTATATAAGTCTATATAAAACTTGGGACCCCCAGGGCAGGGCCTCTTTTCACCCCAGGGATACAATTTGAACAATTTTGGTCGAGGACCATAAGACAATGCTACAAACCAAATGTCAAAGGTCTAAGTGTTGTGGTTTCAGAGAAGAAGATTTTTAAACTTTTTTTCCTATATAAGTCTATGTAAAATCTGGGACCCCAGGGCAGGGCCATATTTGACTCTAGGGGGATAATTTGAACAAATTTGGTAGAGGACCACTAGATGATGCTACATACTAAATATCAAAGCCCTAGGCCATGTGGTTTTGTACAACAAGATTTTCAAAGTTTTCCTATAAGTTTTTATAAACCATGTGACCCCTGGGGCGGGGCCATATTTGACCCTAGAGGAATAATTTGAAAAATTTTGATAGAGGACCACTATATGATGCTACACACCAGATATCACAGCCCTAGGCCATGTGGTTTTGGACAAGAAGATTTTCAAAATTTTCCCTATATAAGTCTATATAAACCATGTGACCCCCGGGGCGGGGCCATATTTGACCCTAGGGGAATAATTGAACAATTTTGGTAGAGGACCATTAGATGATGCTACACACCAGATATCAAAGCCATAGGCCCTGTGGTTTTGGACAAGGAGATTTTTTAAGTTGTTTCCTTTCGGTTGCCATGGCAACCAGAGGTCTGCATGGAATTCAATTCTTTGAAAAATTTTGAAAGACCCCCCTGCCCGCCCCCCTCTCCGGTGGGGCCTCTTTTCACCCCAGGGTTTTAATTTGAACAATCTTGGTAGAGGACCATAAGGCAATGCTACATACCATATATCAAAGGCCTAAGTCTTATCCTTTCAGACAAGAAGATTTTTTAAGTCTATTAGGACCCTAGGGGCGGGGCCTCTTTTTTAACCCCAGAGGCATAATTCGAACAATCTTGGTAGAGGACCACTAGATGATGTCACACACCTCATATCAAAGCCCTATGCCCTGTGGTTTTTGACAAGAAGATTTTCAAAGTGTTTTTTCCAGTATAAGTCCATATAAACTATGTGATCCCCGGGGCGGGACCATATTTGAACTAGGTTGATAATTTGAACAAGCTTTGTAGAGGACCACTATATAATGTTACACACCAAATATCAAAGCCCTAGGCGCAGTGATTTTGGACAAGAAGATTTTCAAAGTTTTTCCCTATATAAATCTATGTAAACCATGCGACCCCAACCCCCCACCTCAGGGCGGGGACATATTTGACCCTAGGGGGATAATTTGAGCAAAGTTAGTAAAGGACCAATAGATGATGCCACATACCAAGTATCAAAGCCCTAGCTACTGTGGTTTTGGACAAGAAGATTTTTAAAGTTTTTCCTTTCGGTTGCTATGGCAACCAGAGTTCTGTATGGAACTCATTTCTCTGACTAATTTTCAATGAGAATCATGCAACATTCCTGTGAAGTTTCATCAAAATTGGACTTGTGGTTTAGGCTGGGAGCTGTTGACAGACGACCTACACCAGACAACGACAAATGCAGGACAATCACTGTCCACAAAAGCTCACTCTTAACACTTCATGCTAAAAAGCCCATTTTTCACTTGCTATACAGTCGCTTTACTACAGAAAATGCTTGTTTATTATGTGGAACAGCAGCATATTAAGGTGGTTTTCAAACATGTAAGCTACTGGTTCAGTGGCTGACATCTTATTTGTTGAATCACTTCATTACTTTATGTAAGAAAAATTATGAAGGTATTTAAAGAAGACGACTGATGAGTTTGTGAAAAGGGAAAAATATAAATTCTGAAATTTGTGACTTAATAGCTAAGCCTAGACAATGCAATAATAAGCACCCATGTAGTAAAATAACTACATATTAACTTACCTAGCTAAATTTTTATAATGAACTAGTCCATCTTCCAATATGGACAGTACTATTAATTGTGTACAAGCAAATACGATGATTTGGTATCCCCCGCCGAAAGGGTCTGTGAGGAACGGCAAAAAAATATATCCAGTAAAAAGTTAAGAATGTTACAAAGAAGCAAATAATTTCATTAGTCAAAATAAAATTAACAAAAAATGAATATCTTTTTTATTTATTTTTTTGGGGGGGTTGTTGGGGGGAGGGTACAAAACTTTACATGATGATTATAAATATTGATGGAAAATTAAAAATGAATTTTTGGCGGGGGTGTGGGGAGGATGTGACCAAGGCAAGGTGGCGACCAAGTGTGGGTACGCAACTTCACATGTTTATAATAAATGTTCATGGAAAAGAATGAAAGAAGTTTAATGAAATTCTTCCAATTGGTTGGTTTGTAATGTACAAATCTGTGGATTTTTAAACAATTAAAGGGTAATAACTGTATGGAAAACTGACCAATAAAACAAAACTGACTAATAAAACAAGAGGGCCATGAAGGCCCTGTATCGCTCACCTGACCTGACCTAAAAATCATCAAGATCAACATTCTGACAAAGTTTTATTAACATATGGTCATAGATGTAGCCTCCAAAGTGTTAAATGGCTTTTCCTTTGATTTGACCTGGTGACCTAGTTTTTGACCCCAAATGACCCAGATTCAAACTTGAGCTAAAGATCATCAAGATGAACACCCTGATTAAGTTTCATAAAGATATAATCATAAATGTGGCCTCTGGAGTGTTAACAAGCTTTTCCTTCGATTTGACCTAGTGACCTAGTTTTTGACCCCACCTGACCCAGATCTGAACCTGACCTATAGATCATCAAGACTAACATCCTGCCGAAGTTTCATTAAGGTATGGTGATAAATATGGCCACTACAGTGTTAACAAGCTTTTCCTTTGATTTGACCTAGTGACCTAGTTTTTGACCCCACCTGACCCAGATCTGAACTTGAACTACACATCATCAAGATTTACATTCTGACCAAGTTTCATTAAGGTATGGTCATAAATATGGCCACTACAGTGTTAACAAGCTTTTCCTTTGATCTGACCTGGTGACCTAGTTTCTGACCCCAGATGACCCAGTATCAAACTCGTCCGAGATTTTATTGAGGGTAACATTCTGACCAAATTTCATTAAGATTGGGCCAAAATTGTGACCTTTAGAGTGTTTACAAGCTTTTCCTTTGATTTGACCAGGTGACCTAGTTTTTGATCCCAGATGACCCAATATTGAATTCCTCCAAGATTTTATTAAGGGTAACATTCTGACTAAGTTTCATTAAGATTGGGCCAAAATTGTGACCTCTAGAGTGTTAACAAGCTTTTCCTTTGATTTGACCTGGTGACCTAGTTTTTGACACCAGATGACCCAATATCAAAGTCGTCCAAGACTTTATTAAGGGTAACATTCTGACCAAGTTTCATTAAGACTGGGCCAAAATTGTGACCTCTAGAGTGTTAACAGTCAAATTGTTGACGACGGACGACAGACGACGGACGACAACGGACACAGGGCGATCACAAAAGCTCACCTTTGAGCACTTGGTGCTCAGGTGAGCTAACAAGAGGGCCATGATGGCCCTATATCGCTCACCTGTTATCATTGCACTTGAGGACAAGAAGGTCCTCAGAAAAAATATCTAAGTCCAAAGGACAGGAACAACAAAGGGAAGAAATTTAACCAAAAAGAAAAAAAAATGCTTATAAGGTACAGATATGTCAAAATACACCTAAAAATTGGAGGTACCATCCATGTTGTACCACAGAAAAGTGGTCTTGGTTTTTCCCTACGGCCAATAATAAAAAAGTTACTAAAAATAAGCTATTTATAGTAACGTAAAAGGGAAGTAATTAAAAAAACAAATTATTGTAAGTGAACAAAATAAGGATCTGCCAAATAAATCTGTTGACATAAATGAAATTTCAGATCAGTATCTTCATTAGTTACGGAGAATAACCCATTTTAATTTGAAATAAAGGGAGGTAATTTGACATAAAATCAGTCCATAGTTATCTACCCTGATTGGCTCAGTCCAACTTATGACAATAATGAAATTTCAAATAAGTCCTATAAGTTCTTACTGATATAAATCCATTTTGATTACAATCAGGGGAGGTAATCAGATATAAAATAACTCTGGAACCTACGATTGGATCTGATTTGTCATGGAATTCAAGATCTATTGTTGTTGAAGATATTTTGGAAGTTTGTATCAAATAAAACCATAAATGAAGTAAATATATGGCTGCAAAAGCCAAAATAGCCAATTTTGGATCTTTCAGGGGCCATAACTCTGGAACCCATTAAGGGATCTGGCCGGTTTAAAAAAGGAACCGAGACCTTATGGTGACACAAGTTTTGTGCAAGTTTGATTAAAATCAAATCATAAATGAAGCTGCTATTGTGCAGACAAGGTCAAAATAGCTAATTCTGGCCCTTTCAGGGGCCATAACTCTGGAACCCATAAGGGAATCTGGCCGGTTTAAAAAAGGAACCAAGATCTTATGGTGATACAAGTTGTGTGCAAGTTTGGTTAAAATCAAATCATAAATGAAGCTGCTATTGTGCAGACAAGGTCAAAATAGCTAATTTTGGCCCTTTCAGGTGCCATAACTCTGGAACCCATAATGGAATCTGGCCAGTTCAAGAAAGGAACCAAGATCTTATGGTGATACAAGTTGTGTGCAAGTTTGGTAAAAATCATATCATAAATAAAGCTGCTATTGTGCAGACAAGGTCAAAATAGCTAAATTTGGCCCTTTCAGGGGCCATAACTCTGGAACCCATAATGGGATCTGGCCGGTTCAAGAAAGGAATTGAGATCTTATGGTGATACAAGTTGTGTGCAAGTCTGGTTAAAATAAAATCATAAATGAAACCACTATCGTGCAGACAAGAAATTGTTGACGGACGGACGGACGGACTGACGGACGCACAGACGACGGACGACGGACGAAGGGTGATCACAAAAGCTCACCTTGTCACTATGTGACAGGTGAGCTAAAAAGAAAATGCATCATCAAAGTATGTTCGTTCATATTTATTTCAAGTTTCATGAAATTCTACAAACTTGTTACTGAGAAATGGCTGCGGACAGACATTTTTGTGCATTTTTCATTCAATCAAGGGCAATAACTCCAAGGGAAATTGACCAATCAAAAAAAAACTTGAAGGGCATCATCGCAGTATGTTGGTTCATGTCTGTTTCATGTTTGATGAAATTCTACCTGTTAGTTATTGAGAAATGGCTGCAGATGGACATTTTTCATTAAATCAAGGGCAATAACTCTAAGGGAAATTGACCAATCCAAAAACAAACTTGACGGGCATCATCGCAGTATGTTGGTTCATGTTTATTTCAAGTTTCATGAAATTCTACCAGTTAGTTACTGAGAAATGGCTGCGGACGGACGGACGGACTGATGGACGGACAACGCCATTTCAATATCCCCCTCCCGATTTCATCGGCGGGGGATAAAAAGGGTGCTTATCAAAAAGGTACTGACTGAATAGCGAACATTACAGATCATGACCAAACTGCATGGATGTACAGGCTGATCATGATCTGCACTAGTCGCAAAGGTAGAATCAATTGTGTCCAGCATGGTAAGATTTAACTTACCTTTTTCATACAGTCATGAGCAATCTCCTGTAGCACACTGGTTTTACTGTTCAAGGCTTTATACAACAATTCTCTTAGTGGAGAAATAGGCACAAGACCACAGTTATCTGCCCTTGGTTGACCACAATACGGAAGTGGTTACACAGAAAATAGTTCCTCTGTTTGATGGTGAATATTGGTGAATTTTTGAGTCAAAGACCTGCAATAAATGGCATAATTTAATAGAGGAGATACAAAATAGTAGGTACATGTACAATTTGACAGAATGAGAATATGCATAACATGACTTTTTGATAGGGCCTGTTTTGCCTGTTTGTGGCCATCTACAGAGTATTCTTCATACGCATGTGATTTGGTTCAAAATGGTGGAAAAAAGATCCGGTCAACCCCATGTTAAAAGTTTACTGTGGCTGGAATTTTTTCTCTTGAATAGTTCTGTTGAGTTCAGGTATTTTTATAGGGGTTGGAATGCATGCAAAATTGCAGTAGTGTCCAGTGCCTATATAGCACATATAGTAAAAATAACTGTGGTCTTAGGCCTGATATTCATAACTTTATCATGACATCACCATATGTTAGGGGTTCTAACTGACCAATCAGAGAGCTGCATTTTTGAGTACCTGCCAGTTTCCACTTGGGTATAACAAAGTATATTTACTATGAACATATAGTGACTTTAGAAGTACATATCACACTATTTTAGAAATCAAATTAGGATTTTTCACTGCACATGTCCCAGATGATGCTACAAACAACTAACTTTGAAATTTCATTGAAATATTATATTGATTTAATACCTTTATTTTAGTTTAAAGTTTGATATTTTACACAGGGAGTCTATGATAAAGTCTGAGTAAAATGTAATAATTACCCAAGTGAAATTAGTATTATTCCGCAATCTTTTGGACATGTTAAAATAATGAATAATGGAAAATGTCCGAATTCAAAGTAAATTGTCAATATTTTTGTTATTTTTCAATCTACATGGCTGAAATTTTGACAGTGAATGGCTGGTAGGCATAGAAATCTGGTAAATATTTAGATTAATCATTACATTTGCTGAAATTGCTTCATTTTGGGTAACAAGTAAACATGCACTTGAAAAATGTGAAAAATCCTACTTTCAGTTTACATATTTCTAGATTTTTTCTAATTTTGCAGGTTTTCATGCATGAAATGCATTTTTATAAGTTCTTTGCTTGAAAGCGGTAAGCGAAAAACAGAATGGGGTATTACAAATGCTGCAATGTGATATTTTCTAGAAATCTGAGCTGCGGCCGAGGAAATCTGACCTAAAGTCGGATTTTTTTTTCTATTCTTGTTTACATTAAATTGCTCTTTTGGTTACTTGAATTTACACAGTACACACAGTCTGAATACAGAAATATGTGTAATCATAATCTGTGCAAGAAAAATCAGTTCAAGGATTTGAAAATTGGACAGATTATGCCTGAAACTGGCATATTTTAATTGATTCTGAAGGAAAACAGGCATATTTTCACACACTAGACTTGCATATTGGTTTCCTTAATGCTTAAATGAGCATAAATCATCATATCTGAGGTCCTGAATTGTATATTTACTTATTCTGTTGGACTTCTTACACTTTTAGTACCTAAAAACCTGAAATGAGAGTGCTTGGACAATGTGAAGTTTGTCGCATAGATGGGGATTCAGACTGCCTTTATACATATATGTCTACAGCTTCTCAGATTTGACTGACGACAATTTGTTCGGAGTTGTGAATGGGTAAATTATTCCTTTTTAGATGCTTTTAATCATGATCAGGTACTTTCTGTGATTTTGTAAAATTTAATAGACTTTGTTAAATTGCACCGGCAAGTGAAAAAAAGCTAGAAAATAGAATTGTTGTGGAATAACATTATTTCAGCCAGTTTTGCCATAATGACTACTTTCTAAAGCATGTGTGGTAGCGAGATTTCATTTATAATCAATTACCATGAAATTGGACAGGAATTTGTTCATAGTAGTTGATGCAGTAAGCTGTATTCCCAGTGTGAATACTCAGTTCAGATTGTAGCTAATTTTACCTGAAAACAGTAACATTGCTTCAGATCTAGCAGTCAGTAAAGTAAGGAAACTGGACAGACTGCTTTGTGATTGATAGTTTGGTTATACAGACTGTTTGTTATGACACATTTTACATAATTATATAAGACTTGAATTTGAGGTTTTATATTACATTATGACAGTTTCAGTATGGGGAAAGGAGATTGTGATATAAATATTCATAGAAAAGTTGCTTTGAGGGGCACTTTTTAGCATTTCACACTTTCTTTGCAGTCAGATTGTTTTGAAATATAGTTTGCACATACATACAATCATGTAAACTGAATAAGTATTCAATCTAAGAAATTATGACTAGGTTGACTCATATTTCAGATGTTGTTCAGCCGCACAGAAGATCCTGTTTCGATCACAAGAAGGGTCACTTCCACTGATATTAGTCACCGGAAAAATTAGGAGTACCAGTTGTAGTCTATCAGGTTGATATTAAGGTTTTTGCAGAAATTTAGCCAGTTTGGAAACTTCAGCAGCCAGTGATGTATATCAAAATCATTCTTTATAGAGATTATACTAAGGGGCTGTTTTTGCCAGAATGCTCAGCTGTGATACACAGTGTAAGATTTTGTGCAGTGTAAATGGTCATGGTGTGCATGTTTCATGTACAAAGTGCACTGAATGCCGGTAAACTGTAAGATTTCAGTGAAATATTCATTCCAGAAAGACTCATAAGCTTTTTAGTAAGCTCACATACTGGACTTTTCAGAGCTGTTTGGCTCATTTTACCTAGGGTAGTCATAAATGAATGATCACTGAAAAAAAATATGACACATATATGTACAAAAGCTATTCATTCTCATATTTGCCTCATACTGAATTGCTTAAAAAGGGCAAATTTGACAGCTACAGGATTTTTCTTAGTTCACATTTTAATTTTTCGTGTGAATAGACTACGCGTTTTGACGTGCTTTTTGTAATATGAATAATTTTCCTAAAATCAGAACAGTGACATTGTAATCAAACTTGAAGTGGCTCTTAATTTGGATAGATATATAATATGGAAGCATGTTGTTTTTTTTATTTTGGGTGAAAATTTCATCAAACAAAAAAGTTAGAATTTTGCGGTTTTTTTTCATCTGAAAAGTACGCGAAATTTATTTTTGCTCAGATTTGACCAGTTCCATGTGTAACATTGGAAGCTGTCAAATTTTAGTGCATAGTTCAACAAAGGTGTAACTTTCAGATTTAATTTGCTATACATCTGAGATGCATGCAAAATTGCACTAGTGTCCAGTGCCTATATAGAACATATAGTAAAAATAACTGTGGTCTTAGGCCTGATATAGGAATAAAGCTGCCAGAGCTCCTATTGTTGTTAAATTTACACAATAATTGAGTTTAACCTGCCTGAAAACACACAGGCAGAATGAAATTAGTATACAATGTATCAAAACCTGAACTAGCAATATTCCTAACCTTATTTTAAAGCAAAATCTTGTATTCCGTGACCACACCCTATAAACTACTGTATTCCCCCTAGTCATGTTGCAACCGTTCAAAACAATAAACTTACAGCTAAAAGTTGAAAAACAACATTTTAAAGTGACCAGGGTTCATACAGATCTTGGATACAAGAACTCCATGACTTTTCCATGACATTGCCTGGTTTTCCATGACGCAATCCAAACATACGAAACTCGAAATAAAGCCATTTTACATTAAAAATAATTCACCAGGGATTGAGAAAATTTGTGCTGCAAATCTGGTTAGTAAAAAACAGATTGGGTTGTCTGCTACATTATTTGCAAGTTGGACCTATTTTAGAATTTTTAGAATGGGAGTCTATAGGAAAATATCAATTTTAATGACATTTTCTTATGAGTTAAAATTTGTACAATGTGGATTTTAATGAAACTTCTCACAGTCATTGTCTTTCACTTCGTAAAATAGGCAAATTTTCATATGTTTGTCAATGAGTAAAGATCTGAAAATTCAAAGCCAATTCAAGACAATTTCAATTTTGTTCATATATTTTCAATAGTGTTCATATATTTAATCTTCAGAAAGACTGAAACATTGCTAGTTTAATCAAGTAAAGTGAAGATTTCCATTTATATGTCAAATAATTTACACATTCATATGCCAGATATGGGCTTTATTCTATGTTTAACAGATAAATGATGTTATGTCATCACTTCAAGATTTTAACTGAAGAGAACACTGATAAATTCCCTACCCATCATATATGAGTACCGGTAATGTTTAGGAACTGAAGTTAGCTTGTCGGCAATTACCTCCGTTTACAACATTTACATGGTGTCTATGCATTTCCGGCAATGATATAAACTCTTGTTTCTTTTGGAAACTCTCTTTCCCACTTGAAGAAGTTGTTCTCCAGAGTAACACACTATACAAAGATCATATTTCTGCACTGCCAGTTATGTTCCCTTATACAGGCTACTCTGCACATTCTTTTAAAATTCCCTTACAAAGTGGCTGCATTGTAAAATGACAGTGACAATTTTTGGTCATAAAATGACTTTCCGCATTTTTAGCTCACCTGTCACAAAGTGACAAGGTGAGCTTTTGTGATCGCGCAGCGTCCGTCGTCCGTCCGTCCGCCCGTGCGTGTGTCAGTCCGTAAACTTTTGCTTGTGACCACTCTAGAGGTCACATTTTTCATGGGATCTTTATGAAAGTTGGTCAGAATATTCACCTTGATGATATCTAGGTCAAGTTCGAAACTGGGTCACGTGCCGATAAAAACTAGGTCAGTAGGTCTAAAAATAGAAAAACCTTGTGACCTCTCTAGAGGCCATACTTTTCAATGGATCTTCATGAAAGTTGGTCAGAATGTTCACCTTGATGGTATCTAGGTCAACTTTGAAACTGGGTCAACTGCGGTCAAAAACTAGGTCAGTAGGGCAAATAATAGAAAATCCTTGTGACCTCTCTAGAGGTCATATTTTTCATGGGATCTTCATGAAAATTAGTCAGAACGTTCATCTTGATGATATCTAGGTCAAGTTCGAAACTGGGTCACGTGCCTTCAAAAACTAGGTCAGTAGGTCAAATAAGAGAAAAACCTTGTGACCTCTCTAAAGGCCATATTTTTCATGGGATCTGTATAAAAGTTGGTCTGAATGTTCATCTTGATGATATCTAGATCAAGTTCGAAACTGGGTCACGTGCGGTCAAAAACTAGGTCAGTAGGTCTAAAAATAGAAAAACCTTGTGACCTCTCTAGAGGCCATATATTTCATGAGATCTTCATGAAAATTGGTCAGAATGTTCACCTTGATGATGTCTAGGTCAAGTTCGAAAGTGGGTCATGTGCCATCAAAAACTAGGTCAGTAGGTCAAATAATAGAAAACCTTGTGACCTCTCTAGAGGCCATATTTTTTATGGGATCTGTATGAATGTTGGTCTGAATGTTCACCTTGATGATATCTAGGTCAAGTTCGAAACAGGGTCATGTGTGGTCAAAAACTAGGTCAGTAGGTCTAAAAATAGAAAAACTTTGTGACCTCTCTAGAGGCCATACTTGTAAATGGATCTCCATAAAAATTGGTCAGAATGTTCATCTTGATGATATCTAGGTCAAGTTCGAAAGTGGGTCATGTGCCATCAAAAAGTAGGTCAGTAGGTCAAATAATGAAAAAACGTTGTGACCCCTCTAGAGGCCATATTTTTCATGGGATCTGTATGAATGTTGGTCTGAATGTTTATCTTGATGATATATAGGTCAAGTTTGAAACTGGGTCAACTGCGATCAAAAACTAGGTCAGTAGGTCTTGAAATAGAAAAACCTTGTGACCTCTCTAGAGGCCATACCCTTGAATGGATCTTCATGAAAATTGGTCAGAATGTTCTCCTTGATGATATCTAGGTCGAGTTTGAAACTGATTCATGTGCCCTAAAAAACTAGGTCAGTAGGTCAAATAATAAAAAAACCTTGTGACCTCTCTAGAGGCCATACTTTTCACGGGATCTGCATGAAAGTTGGTCTGAATGTTCATCTTGATGATGTCTAGGTCAAGTTTGAAACTGGGTCAACTGTGTTCAAAAACTAGGTCAGTAGGTCTAAAATCAGAAAAATCTTTTGACCTCTGTAGAGGCCATATTTTTCAATGGATCTTCACGAAAATTGATCTGAATGTTCACCTTGATGATATCTAGGTCAGTTTTGAAACTGGGTCACGTGCGGTCAAAAACTAGGCCAGTAGGTATAAAAATAGAAAAACCTTGTGACCTCTCTAGAGGCCATTTTTTTCATGAGATCTTCATGAAAATTAGTGTGAATGTTCACCTTGATGATATTTAGGTAAAGTTCAAAACAGGGTCACGTACCTTCGAAAAATAGGTCAATAGGTCAATAATAGAAAAAACGACGTCATACTCAAAACTGGGTCATCTGGGAAGAGGTGAGCGATTCAGGACCATCATGGTCCACTTGTTAATGTTTGATAAGACCCCAGATATCCTTCCATGCATTATTTTATGCACAAACTGACACTGGGTAGAACTAGAAATTGCTTTTGTAAAAAAGCACATGTCTCCTCCAATGCAAAGTCCTATAGGCAAGAAGTCAATAGGGGTCAGGAGCGAAAGTCAAAGAGACACTGATGGTTGGCTGCAATAGGGATCATCTACTTGGCATGTCCAGTCATCCCGCTAAGTTTCAACACCCTTGGCCTAGTGGTTCTCAAGTCACTGTTCAGGCTCCTGTGACCTTGACCTTTGATCAAGTGACCCCAAAATAAATAGGAGTCATCTACTCTGCATGTCCAATCATCCTATTAAGTTTCAACATTCTGGGTCAAGTGGTTCTCGAGTTATTTTCTGGAAATGATTTTACATGACCATGCCCCTGTGACCTTGACCTTTAATAGACTGACCCAAAAATCAATAGGGGCCATCTACTCTGCATGTTCAATCATCCTATGAAGTTTCAACATTCTGGGTCAAGTGGTTCTCAAGTTATTGATCGGAAATTGTTTTCCATGTTCAAGCTCCTGTGACCTTGACCTTTAACAGAGTGACCCCAAAATCGATAGGGGTCATCTACTCTGCATGTCCAATCATCCTATGAAGTTTCAACATTCTGGATCAAGAGGTTCTCAAGTTATTGATTGGAAATGGTTATCAATGTTCAGGCCCCTGTGACCTTGACCTTTAACAGAGTGACCCTAAAATCGATAAGGGTCATCTACTCTGCATGACCAATCATCCTATTAAGTTTCAACATTCTGGGTCAAGTGGTTCTCAAGTTACTGACCGGAAATTGTTTTCAATGTTCAGGCCCCTGTGACATTGACCTTTAACAGAGTGACCTCAAAATCAAAGTCGAAAGTAGGTCATGATCAACCTCCCTATAAAGTTTCGTGATCCTAGGCCCGATTGATCTCCAGTTATTGTCCTGAAATGGTTTAACTGTTCTGGGTTACTGTGACCTTGACCTTTGACCTCAAAATCAATAGGTGTCATATGTTGGCCATGACCAACCTTCCTATCAACTTTCATGGTCCTAGGCCAAAACATTCTAAAGTTATCATCCGGATATCTGACCCCAAAGTCTGTATTTTATTATGTTACACCTGTGTTCCAAAAGTCATTACCCTAGGCCCAAGCATTTTCAAGTTATCATCTGGAAACTTTTTGTTCCAGGTCACTGTGACCTTGACCTTTGACCTACTGACCTCAAAGTCGATTCTGACCTGTATTTTATGATGTTACACCTGTGTACCAAAATTTATGATCCTTGGCTAAGCATTCTCAAGTTATCCTGAAACTGTTAAACTCTTCGGAATTGTTCTTGATCATTGTGACCTTGACCCTTGACTTTCTGACCTAAAATTAAAATCTGATCTGTATTTTATGATGTTACACCTGTGTACCAAAGTTTATTATACTAGGCCCAAGCATTCTCAAGTTATCATCCAGGCACTGTTTACTGTTCCAGGTTATTGTGACCCTGACCTTTGACTTACTGACCTCAAGTCGTATTTGGCCTGTATCTTATATTGTTACACCTGTGTACCAAAAATTATTTAAAATTATTTAAAACGGCAAAAATTTCATGAGTTATTGTCTGGAAACCATGAAAACCAATGGACCGACAGACAGATGAGCTCACTCCTATATACCCTTCCCCCCCTCCCAAACTTTGTTTTGTGGGGATATAATCACAGACCTTCCATAAGCTAGCTGGTTAGCTTCCTTACATGAAAGTATTCTAAACCCTAAGCAAGGCTTCAGATCTACAGCAATGAAAGGCAAGTCACTTGAAGTCTGTAACTAAAATCAATTGGTCACAGTGACCTACAGCAATGAGAGGCAAGTCATTTGAAGTCTGTATCTAAAAGCACCTGGTCACAGAGACCTACAGCAATGAGAGGCAAGTCATTTGAAGTCTGTATCTAAAAGCACCTGGTCACAGAGACCTCTCATTGTAAGGTGTAAGGAATGAAGTTGATGTTTACCTTCTCTATCAACTCCTTTGACTGTATCAGTATCATCAGGCAAATCATCTATTTCTTTACCATCATCTTTTTTACCACTTGTTGTTGACCCTGTCTGTTCTGGTCTGATTTGGACTTCCCCACTGGCAGAAGATGTTACACTGAGTGGTAAAGTAATTCTGTCAATGAAACCTTGCTACAGGTCAATTTCAAACTGTGCAATGAAACAATGAGTTAGATGCAGAAGTCATAATACTCCAAACCAAGATTACAGCTTATTACACATTTGTCAGTGAATTATCTAAATATTAAGAGTGAAATATGTGTATCTTGTATTTTCAAAGAAACAAATATCAAGTAAATTTTTCACTGTTCAGAAACAATAAAATGGGTAAATTTTGTTAAAACATGAAATAAAAAGAAATAAAGTAAGATCAAAATATCTTTCACCAATGAACATTGTATCTTACATTTTCACTCATGGCTACGTCACTTGTTAAAATACTTCATAAGATGTCCATTTGTGAAAGATATTTCAATCTTACTTTATGTAATTATAATATACTTTAATGGTTGGACAGGTTAAAGGATTAACACATAAAAAGGCAAATACATACATGTCCACAGTATCATCAGCAGCTTCTGTTGTTTCTGCTACCTGTGTTGCAAGGTCAGATGATGCAGTTATTGGTTCTAGGCCTCTTCCTTAGGTAATACAGCATGGGGCTGAAATACCACAAAGAAAGTACAATCACCCATTCATGTCTCTTTTTTGTGATAATCTAAAGGTCTCTGAAACTCTGAACTTGGAAGTTCATACAATCAGAAAAAATTATATTTTGAATATCTCATTCTTATTTAATGAAATGATTTTTATACTCACAATATTTGACCCATAACAATAGCATTATCCCAAAAAATGGCCTATCCAATGTTCAGAAAGTGCTCCATAGTTTCAAAAAAAGAAAAGGAAAAAAGAGCTGTCACTTATGGTGACAAATGCCCCCGTAGTGCCTTGACCTTTGACCTGGTGACCTTGACCTTTGACCCCAAAGTCAATAGGGGTCGTGTACTCAATAAGTACTATTAGCATGTGAAGTCTGAAGGTCCTGGGTGCAGTGGTTCGCGAGTAAATTGCCTTCATGAAAAAAGTTAACACTGGCACCTGTGACCTTGCAGAAGAATATATTAAAGAGGTTAAACTCTGTACATATTTTCAAGTTTTAGTCAGGAAAATAATCTAAAGCCAGTACTGAAAAGAGTTGCCATGGTTATTGTTTCTTAGTTCTTACAAGCTGAGCAAATCTAAAGTATGCCAAGGTACCCTGATGGACAGTGTAATTTTGAAGGTGAAAATAGTGGAATGTGGATTGCAATATTTCAATTCCACCCATTTTGAAGCATACAATGGATAATCGGAATGTGATTTGATAAATGGAGTACTTCCGCCAAATATCTTGCTTATCCATGGCCTAAATGGTAAACAGGAATCAGTAATTAACATTAATTTTAATTCAACCAGACCAATAGACCAAGCCGTCTGCAAGTTTTGTGGACCTATATACAGTCGAAACTCGGTATCTCGAATTTCAAGGGACCGTGCTTTTTATTTCGAGATAACCGAAATTCGAGTTATGAGGAGGGACGTATATGGACGAAATGTGTACACGGTTAATAAACAAGAGCTGTCGGAGGACAGCAACGCTCGACTATTTAACAGCCTTGTCGCTTGAATGAATAAGAAAGTCGAAAAAGGGGCATAATTTAGTAAAAAAGTAAAATAGGGTTATGGAACCTGCAAAGTGCTTATCAGCTCATGACAGTGGACAAGTGTATGAAGTTTCAATCCATTCCCATTAGTGGGTACTGAGATACCAGCTTACATATAAGAATTTAACCCAAAAACTCCTAAGTTGAAAAAGGGGCATAATTTTGTAAAATGCAAAGTTGAGTTATTGATCCTTTGCACTGCATGTCATATCATGACAGTGAACTAGTGTGTGAAGTTTCAGTCCTTTCCCATTAGTGGATACTGAGATACCAGCTTACATACAAAAACTTAACCAAAAATTTCTATGTTGAAAAAGGGGCATAATTTTGTAAAAAAGCAAAATAAAGTTATTGGACCTGCTTTGTGCATGTCAGATCATGACAGTGAACAAGTGTGTGAAGTTTCAATCCATTCCCATCAGTGAGTACTGAGATACCAGCTTACATACAAAACCTTAACCAAAAAATTCTAAGTCGAAAAAGGGGCATAATTTTGTAAAAAAGCAAAATAGAGTTATGGAACCTGTGCAATGTAAGTCAGTTTATCACAGTCAATAAGTGTGTGAAGTTTCAATCCATTCCCACAAGTGGTTACTGAGATACCAGCTTACATACAAAACCTTAACCAAAAATTTCTAAGTCAAAAAAGGGGCATAATTTTGTAAAAGAGCAAAACAGAGTTATTGAACCTGTGCAATGTAAGTCAGTTTATCACAGTGAATAAGTGTGTGAAGTTTCAATCCATTCCCACAAGTGGTTGCTGAGATACCAGCTTACATACAAAAACTTAACCAAATCGGGACGCGGACGCCGACACATGGGCGAGTCCAATAGCTCTACTATTCTATGAATAGTCGAGCTAAAAATAAAAGCTGTTTCCTAAATGCCGTGTATACTCTGTCGGCACTTTACGCGTACAGGATTCCGTACAGTTTGTGTTTATCAAGGTTTTCAGTTTTTCGAAGAATAAAAATGATACCAACCTCATATGTTTTTGAGTCAAGTTTTCTTTTTTGTACTATGTTTCTCTCCCGGAGGATTAGCAGCATTTTGATCTGACATTTGATCGAATGATGCTTTCCCCAAAGAAGTTATTTTTTTACAGTCTCATCGCGATTACCTCTAATTAATCCTTATTAAAGATCCCAACTATTCAAACTAATTAATTCATTAGTTTAAATTAAAAGCAATTTTCGTAACGTTTCAAAAACGAATGACTGCTGATTAAAGAAATCTAAGGTTTACATCAAACAATTATCATAATGGCACGTGCAAACAAGTACATGTATGATGTCATCTCACACTGATAATCGCCGCACCTTTGATATGTTAGGCAATAAACATGGACATGTGTTAAAAACCAACCACATTCACAACGACATGTGTGAAATTTTATCGCATATTTTTCTCACTTCGACTTACCGAGTTTACAATGCACTTGAATTTTATTGACGGGACTGAAAATCCCTTTCGACACATCCGGAGTCTCGGTAAGTCAAATTTTGACGTAACCGAAGTTGAATTACATATATAAAGAAGGAAATTTGACGGGACTTTAAAATTTCTTCGACTTAAGCGGAATTTCGAGGTAAGCGAGTTTGAGATACCGAGTTTCGACTGTATTTACTATACCCAAAACTTAGTGGATCATCATTTGTACAGAGTTCAAGAACAATTTAAGATATAACTACCTCTGCTTTCTGCTGCTGCCTCTTCTTTTACAACATCTATTTCTGTAGTTTTCACTCTTCTTCCATCTATAACAGTACAGTACTCTACACAATCCACTGAGCTCTGGAAATAAACAGTAAAATAGCAATAGCAGACAAGATGCCCACAGGCAACATGTTGAGCCTGCCAGCTGTCGAAAGAACTAACAATTTTGATACTATTTGGTGGCGACAGAACTGATTATGGCAATCATTTCTGCCAAGTTATTTAAGAACATCTCCATCCATGGCTAAGTTACAGTCTAGACAAGACAAACTGCATCAACTTTCGATTTATCAGAGGTGGAGGACGAATGATTTTAGACACAATGTTTTTTATCAAATTGTCACAGAGTACATAGGCCCCTCCCGGGGTTTGAACTGGCTGCCCCGCAATCCGTAGACCAACGCTCTCCCTACTGAGCTAAGCCAGTGGGCACATCAACTTTTGACCTTTGACCCCTTAGTGTAATGTTGACCTTTTAACTACTTATGCCTGACAGACTAACTTCCTGAGGATAACAATTGTGCCAAGTTATTTAAGAAACCCTCAATCCATGGCTGCGTTACAGCCGGACAAGGAAAACTGCACCAAGTTTTGACCTTTAACCTCTAAGTATAACCTTGACCTTTAAGCTACCAATCCGGTTCTTGCACGCGACACACTGTGTCACTGAGGCAAACATATCCGCCAAGTCATTTATAAAGAACCCCTTGATCCATGTGTAAGTTACAGACAGGACAAACTTGGACGCATGTATGAACGGACTCACATACGCCGAACCACCATTGTGACAACTACTTAGAGTTCACCACCAGAGGGCTCAACAAAAATGATCATGTTTTCTCTGTTTTGCTAAACAAAATCAGTTTTATTATTATCTACAGTTCTCTATGAAGTTGGCCATGACAGATTCCTTTTTTATTCAACAAAAACTCTCTACAACTGGGTGCCAACCAATTAAATCCGGTTACAGGAATTTGCTTTTAATTTAGTATAATTGTTTCTCTGCAAATATCAAACTTTTTCTTAGAAGCAGAGATATAAGTGACTTAAGATCCAACTGGCTGTTCCAATTCCAGTCACCTAAATGCACCTACAACAGGCTTACATATTGAAGATTTTACCAACAATTCTAAAATTACTTCAGTAGTCACATTTTCAGATTGTAAACTAAAAATAATTTTGCTTATGTTTGTGAAATGCACAAAGCCTCTGACATTTCTGACATCATATACTGTTGAATATAACATAATATATCAAAATGTATATTTTTAAGCTCTTTTCCTTTCGGTTGCCATTGCAACCAAATTTCTTGGTGGAATTAAATTTTTTGAAGATTCTGAAAGGGACCACCCAAGGATCATTCCTTTGAAGTTTGGTGTAAATCTGCCCAGCGCCTCTGAAGAAGATTTTTTTTTAGAAATAGTTGAATGCACGACAGGCATCCATCCTTTAGCTCAGGTGAGCTAAAATGATATGATTTTGACAAAATACTATAAGCTAGAGTTATGTAACTGCCTGTGAGGTCTTCTGGGGAGGTAAATATGACGCCTGCCGTGGGCTCGGCTGGAAATAAGTTGTTACATCCTTACATCCATTCCAGGTGGGGACTTTCTTTGACTACCCACGTTAAACAAGATACTTTTTTTTTCTCATGATGCAAAAGACCCGAGTTTTAAAAGCATTTGACCTTGTAGCTTTTGAAAAACACTTTTGCATGCAAAACGTTACCAGAAATTCTTGAGTAAAAAGGTGCAAAATTTTGACAAAGTAGAAGCTCGAGTGAGTTAACTTGCCCTGTGAATTCATGTCATGATACATAATTATTGCAGTTTTAGAGAAACCTGCTTACATGCAAAACTATTGTGACTCAGATGCTGACAGCTACGAAATGGTGACAACAACAGCTCTCATATTTGAATATCAAGCTTAAGGTAGTTCTGCACGTTTGATAAACTGGAAGTGATGGCGTAATGTCACTTTTCCGGAAAACGTAGAAGAAAGACTGGATTTGGCGTACAGAAATGAAGATCATTTTATGACTTAATCGCACCTGTAAATGAATTAATTACAATGGCACTGTTGATGTATTTCTAAAGTCGAATTATGATATTAAAACATATCAGACATTAAATAACTCAAAATAATGTCTTAAAATTAGCGTGAAATGTCCGGTTTACTTTAATCATGGTCAAATATCTCAACAAGAGATCACAGAGTGATCTTGGCGCCCACCATTGAGCCATTTTTTAATGTTCCAAATTTCAAGACTAGCTCAAGGTCAAAATCAAGGTCAAATTTAATTTCGGTACACAACAAGGTGCATGTGGTTCATGCATCTGGTCTAAATTTGAAAGCTGCAGCTTAAGAAATGTGAAAGTAGGTCACTAGATCAATTTCAAGGTCAAAGTTCATTTCGGTAAACAAAACTATGCATGTGCTTCTAATCTGGAGGCTGTAGATTGAGAAATGTGAAAGTAGATACTAGGCAAAAATCAATTTTCAATTGAGAACACAAAAATATATAGAGCGGGTTCGGGGTTATTCGGCCGTTTAATTAATTCAATACCATATGGGGAACATTCTAGTTTCGATTTCGTACTCAAGTGAGTCTAAATATAGATCAGACTGTCCCGCACATTTTCAGGGGTTTATTGCGGTAAAACATTGTACGAATTGATAACCAGTCAATGTAATTACTGTCTAGTATCGTCGGCCCATGTCAGCCGTTTTCGATAACGGTCGGCTACACAGTCGGGTTTCACCTGCCGTGACAAAGTTTTTAAAAAGACAATGCTGTATTGATAAAAAAAACGTAATAATTGTTTAATGAATTAAATTAAGCACTCAAGATTCATTTGAAATATATCTACGACATAAATTTGCAGGAACAAACATGTAGAACATGTCACATGCCGTAAATCCTTTAAAAATTAATGCCAAATCAATTTCAGAATTTAAGAATGTAGACAAAGTAACAGAAGTAGCATGGTCAGTATCCTTAATCATTTAGGATAGTGACCATGCTCTATGTGAAACTTCTGTTACTTTGTCTACATTCCTAAAATCTGAAAAATCTAATCAACAATAGTCACACACAAATAATGATACGTGTTCGTCATTCAATTTCAAACATGTAACACATGCCCAGTAAACCCTGGAACACCCAATTGTTGGGTTTAATGTACGTCACATTGGCACAATGGCGACTTGCCTGCTTTTGATGGTGGAAAAAGGCCCCCGGGCAACTGGATGAAGGGCAAGTGGTTCTGTGTCAGCGACCTCAACCACTCAGCCTTGGAGGCCCCTTTGGACACTGGTTACTACCTAAATACCAACTCGTATATAAAAGACAGAAAAATAATGAAATATTGTTTTTATAGAATAAGAGTTGTCCCAAAGATTAATGCGATAAGCCCTAAATGCCCACAAACGTATTATTAGGCTAAATCTAGGCAACTCGTTTGTGTACATTTACAGATCAAAACACACAAAGTAGAAGTTATAATATGTTCTTTCAATATCTGGACCAAAAAATGTAGATTTATATTAGTCATAAGAAAAACAAGAGGACCATGATGGTCCTGAATCGCTCACCTGTCCCCACATGACCCAATTTTGAACTGAGTATGACATCGTTTTTTTCTATTTTTTGACATAGTGACCTAGTTTTTGAGCTCATGTGACCCAATCTTGAACCTGACCTAGATATCATCAAGATAAAAATTCTGACCAATTTTCATGAAGATCCATTGAAAAATACGGCCTCTAGAGAGGTCACAAGGTTTTTTATTATTTGACCTACTGACCTAGTTATTCATGGCACATGACCCAGTTTCAAACTTGACCTAGATATCATCAAGGTGAACATTCTGACCAATTTTCATGAAGATCCATTCAAAAGTATGGCCTCTAGAGAGGTCACAAGGTTTTTCTATTTTTAGACCTACTGACCTAGTTTTTGATCGCAGATGACCCAGTTTCAAACATAACCTAGATATCATCAAGATGAACATTCAGACCAACTTTCATACAGATCCCATGAAAAATATGACCTCTAGAGAGGTCACAAGGTTTTTTTTATTATTTGACCTTATGACCTAGTTATTGCAGCACGTGACCCAGTTTCGAACTTGACCTAGATATCATCAAGGTGAACATTCTGACCAATTTTCATGAAGATCCATTTGAAAGTATGGCCTCTAGAAAGGTCACAAGGTTTTCTATTTTTAGACCTACTGACCTAGTTTTTGACTACAGTTGACCCAGTTTCGAACCTGACCTAGATATCATCAAGATAAACATTCAGACCAACTTTCATACAGATCCCATGAAAAATATGGCCTCTAGAGAGGTCACAAGGTTTTTTTATTATTTGACCTACTGACCTAGTTATTAAAGGCACGTCACCCACTTTCAAACTTGACCTAGATATCATCAAGGTGAACATTCTGACCAATTTTTATGAAGATCCATTCACAAGTATGGCCTCTAGAGAGGTCACAAGGTTTTTGTATTTTTAGACCTACTGACCTAGTTTTTGACCACACGTGACCCAGTTTCAAAACTGACCTAGATATCATCAAGATGAACATTCAAACCAACTTTCATACAGATCCCATGAAAAATATGGCCTCTAGAGAGGTCACAAGGTTTTTCTATTATTTGACCTACTGACCTAGTTTTTGATGGCACATGACCCAATTTCAATCTTGACCTAGATATCATCAAGTTGAACATTCTGTCAAATTTTCATGAAGATCTTGTGAAAAATATGGCCTCTAGAGAGGTCACAAGGTTTTTCTATTTTTAGACCTACTGACCTAGTTTTTGACCACATGTGACCCAGTTTCGAACTTGACCTAGATATTAACAAGTTGAACATTCTGACCAATTTTCATAAAGACCCCATGAAAAATGTGACCTCTAGAGTGGTCACAAGCAAAAGTTTACGCACGCACGCACAGACGCACGGACGATGGACGCTGCGCGATCACAAAAGCTCACGTCACCTTGTGACAGGTGAGCTAAAAATGCAGCAGTTTTGGGTTTGCAACGAGATGGCCAAGATAACGAACAAGACTGCTCTTGAAACAACACTGCTCTTGAAAATTTCTAGCTTTTTTTTTCTACCTGCAAACTCAGAAGTTGATAATTGACGAATGAATGATAACTCTATGGATGCCAATTAACACTAATTAGAGCAAATTTAGTGGAATCTTCAGTGTTCTCACTACATTTTTTTGCCGGGGGTGTTTTCACCTCCAGCCAAACAAATCTGGGGGTGAAACATGAGAAGTGGGGGTGACAAAATTAAAGTGATAAAATAAAAGAAACTAGAGCTATCACTAAAGGTGATGAATGTACCCCCCGCATGCACTGACACAGTACATTGCAATTTGATGCACACAAGATTGCATAATTATGTGGACTGTATGTATACAGTATAGTAACAAAAAACAAAGTCCCATAACTATGCAGAATATTTATCTAAAAGAATGTAACATACACCATGCACAACTAGGGTTGGTACTGATCACTTGTGTGAAGTTTCATTAAATTGTGTTAAGGGTTTGGTAGATTAGGCACGCACAAAATTGCATATGCAGACTGTATGTACATAGTATGTTAACAAGAAACAAAGTCCCATAAATCTGCAATTTTTGTCACTGAAAGAACCTAACATGCCCCATGCACAACTACTGTTGTTACTGATCACTTGTGTGAAGTTTCATTAAATTGTGTCAAGGGGATGAGGAGAGATGGTGCGCACAAGATTGTGTCTATGTATATAGTATAGTAACAAAAAAACAAAGTCCCATAACTCTGCAAAAAATTTTTCTGAAAGAACCTAACATGCCCCATGCACAACTACTGTTGTTACTGATCACTTGTGTGAAGTTTCATTAAATTGTGCCAAGGGGATGAGGAGAGATGGTGCGCACAAGATTGTGTCTATGTATAAGGTATAGTAACAAAAAAACAAAGTCCCATAACTCTGCAATTTTTTTTTCTGAAAGAACCTAACATGACCCATGCACAACTACTGTTGTTACTGATCACTTGTGTGAAGTTTCATTAAATTGTGTCAAGGGGATGAGGAGAGATGGTGCGCACAAGATTGTGTCTATGTATATAGTATAGTAACAAAAAAACAAAGTCCCATAACTCTGCAAAATTTTTTTCTAAAAGAACCTAACATGCCCCATGCACAACTGCTGTTGGTACTGATCACTTGTGTGAAGTTTCATTAAATTGTGTCAAGGGGATGAGGAGAGATGGTGCGCACAAGATTGTGTCTATATAGTATAGTAACAAAAACACAAGGTCCCATAACTCTGCAAATTTTTTTCTAAAAGAACCTAACATGCCCCATGCACAACTACTGTTGGTACTGATCACTTGTGTGAAGTTTCATTAAATTCTGCCAAGGGGATAAGGAGAGATGGTGCGCACAAGATTGCGTCTACGGACAGACGGCCAGACGGACAGACAGACAACCTGAAACCAGTATACCCCCCCCTTACAACTTTGTTGTCGGGGGGTACAATAAACAATTTTCTAAGTATTCTTTGTGACATTTGTGACATAGTGCAGCCACTAAAATTTTGTTGCCCATTCTGGTCTGTATAGCAGTGGTTTTCTGGACACTTTACACCCTTGGGCAGTGGGAACGGTGGGGGTTGTTGTCAGTTTCATGCTGTCTGGGCTGTGTTGACGAATGTTGCATATTCCCACCCGCAGTTACAAACATGTCGGAAATTGTTCACTGCGTGGCTATTTTGTTGCAGAAAAAACATGTGAGGTCAAATTGCGTGGTTGACTGTGTACCGCAAAAGTGAATAATTTCCGTACATTACTGATACTGCATTATCGAGTTTTAGTACCAGTCCACTACATCACGCATCCGGGTTACCAAAATGAATCAAAAATGAAAGTAAACTGTCAATTTGCATCGGAATTGAATAAATATTTTAATTAGTGAAGGTACATGACGGCGATATTACGGAATATTGATTAAACACAATGATGTCTGTTTTACTTTTCTTTGCGTGATTTCACCCTCTGGAGACTTTTTCTTTACGTGGAATGTGAAATCTCTGCGTGAAAAACATACATATTTACGTGAATGGGAACACTGATCTTTAATGCGTGATTTCTTCTGATTAAAACAACTATTTATTATCTGTATAAATTATAACATTTTACTATAGACATCATTATAATATTTAATGTCCTTAGATCTAGATCTATGTACTTTTTTCACTTAAATGATTTTTTGTGCAAGTGTCCGAGTTGATTTGTAAAAATTTCGTCCGCCTTCCTCGGCAACTCTAAAAATAGATTTGAAACATCTTTAACCTCCAGCAAGCGTTTACGAACATAGATTATACGATATCGTTTTACAAGATTGTAAACTCGATTCCTCGAAACTACATTTTGTTTGACTTTAAAATTTTAATAAATTATACATGTCAAATGTTAAATATAGATAAGTTACTGCTGCTAAAATTAAATCTATCATTAAAATACTGAAAACGTACTGAATATCATTGATTTTCAAATTTTTAAAAATGGCGGACTGAAAACTTCCGTATTTGCACAAAATGACTCAACAACAGCATAAATAAAGAATGTTTCTGCGCAGTGGCTGGTTACTGCCAACGGCCGGCCAGACCCGAACCCACTCTATATGGACCAAATTTGAAGCCTGTAGCTTGACAAATGTGAAAAAGGTCACTAGGTCAATCTCAAGTTCAAAGTTCATTTCGGTACACAAAACTATGCATTTGGTCCAAATTTGAAGGCTGTAGCTCGAGAAATGTATAAGTAGGTCACTAGGTCAATGTCAAGGTCAAAGTTTTTTTGGTACACAGAACTATGCATGTGGTCCAAATTTGAAGGCTGTAGCTACAGAAATGTGAAAGTAGGTCACTAGGTCAATATCAAGGTCACCTCATGTCAAGGTTCATCTTGCCACTCAAAAATATACATGTGGTCCAAATTTGAATGTTGTAGGTTACAGACAAGATGATTTTAAAAGTTTTTCCGTATATAAGTCTATATGAACCATGTGACCCCCGGGGAGGGGCCATATTTGACTCTAGGGGGATAATTTGAACAAACTTGGTAAAGACCCACTAGATCACGCTACATTACATATATCAAAGCCCTAAGCTTTGTGGTTTGGACAGGAAGATTTTCAAAGTTTTTCATCTTGCCACTCAAAAATATACATGTGGTCCAAATTTGAATGTTGTATGTTATGGACAAGATGATTTTAAAAGTTTTCCCTATATATATAAGTCTATGTAAACCATGTGACCCCCAGGGCAGGGCCATATTTCATCCTAGGGGAATAATTTGAATAATCTTAGTACAGGACCACTAGATGATGTCACATACAAAATATCGAAGCCCTAGGCCCTGTGGTTTTTGACAAGAGGTTTTTCGAAGTTTTTCCCTACATAAGTCTATATAAACCATGTGACCCCTGGGGCAGGGCCATATTTGACCCCAGGGGAATGATTTGAAAAATCTTGGTAGAGTACTATTAGATGATGCTACATACCAAATATCAAAGCCCTAGGCTCTGTGGTTTTGGACAAGAAGATTTTCAAAGTTTTTCCTTATATAAATCTATGTAAACTATAAAAATAAACAAAGGGCCATAACTCACTCAAATTTTGAACCAGTCTGATTTTCAGGGGGACACAGCTAGGGTACCAATACATCATTCTAACAAAGTTTGGTCAAAATTCCCCCAGTAGTTTCTGAGGAGATGCGATAACGAGAAATTGTTAACAGACGGATGGAAGGACGACAGACCACGGATACAGAGTGATTTGAATAGCCCACCATCTGATGATGGTGCGCTAAAAATAAGCACACAGATATATACATTTTATTTCACCAAATTATAGAGATAGGTCAAAATACACATAAAAACTGGATGTAACATGCATGTTGTACCACAGAAAAGTGGTCTCAATTTTGTCCTATGGCCAGTAATAAAAAAGTTACAATATAATCTATTTGTAGTAAAACAAAGGGGTGTAATTCTAAAAACAAGGGTGCCTCAAGGTGGTGAACATTTGGTCCAAGTTACATCAAAATCCCTCAATGCATGAAGAAGAAATGCTCCGGACAAAGTCCTTCTTGCATTTGACCTTTGACCCCTAAATATGACCTTGACGTTAGACCTAGGGACCTGGTTCTTGCGCATGACAATCCATCTATGTTGGTGAACATTTGTGCCAAGTTACATCAAAATCCCTCCATACATGAAGAAGAAATGCTCCAGACAAAGTCATTCTTGTGTCTGACCTTTAGTCTCTAAGTGTGACCTTGACATTAGACCTTTGGCCCAGGTTTTGCACAAGACAAGTTGCCTTATCTAGGGGAATATTTGTGCCAACTGATATTTAAATCCTGTTTTGCATGCCAAAGTTAGAGACCGGACAGGAAAAAAATCCTTTGACCTTTGATCTCAAAGTGTGACCTTTACCATTAAGCCAGGGTTCTGGGTGTTGCGCATGACACGTCGTCTCATCATGGGAAAGATTTATGCCAAGTAATATTGTAATCCCTTGATGGATGACAGAGTTCTGGACCGGACAGGAAAAAAACTCTGTTGACCTTTGACCCCCAATTGTGACCTTGACTTCTGAGCCAGGGGTCCGGGATTTGCGCATGACACATCATCTCATCATGGGGAATACTTGTGCCAAGTGATATTAAAATCCCTTAATGAATGTCAGAGTTATGGACCAGACACAAAACACACCCTGTTCATGCTATGTTAATATCTGACTGCTAAGTGTGACCTTGACCTTTGAGCTAGGGGTCTGAAAGTTGTGCAAGACAAGTTGTCTTATTATGAGGTACATTTGTGCCAAGTAATATTAAAATCCCTTTATGGATGGGAAAGTTATGGACCGGGCAGGAAAAAAGCCCTGTTGACCTTTGACCTCCAATTGTGACCTTGACCTTTAAGCTAGGGGTCCAGGTTTTGCGCATGACATGTCGTCTCATCATGGGGAACATTTGTGCCAAGTAATATTAAAATCCCTTCATCGACGACAGAGTTATGGACCGGACACGAAATTGCGGATTGACGGACAGACAGACGGACGGAATGACAGAAAAGCACTTCCTGTAGTCCCTGCAACTAATAAAAGAGATTAATGGAGGCAGTATCTAATTACAGTGCTTATTTTACAAAGATCAGAAGAACTTTGTATGAAAAACGATCAGCACCTTTAATTGTATTTTCTCAAAAGTGTGGTCCATTTTTAAAATGAGTGAATAAACAAGTTGTATAAAATACCATTCTCGCTGTCCATTTCAGAACTATATTCCATACCTTTCAATTCAAACTTATAACAAAAGGTCTGATCGTCTTTTTTGTTATGATAAAATGGCCAGTAATTATCGGCAATTAGCCTGTCACCTAGTGTCAGTTTTGTTATTCACAGTTTGATCTCAGTAAAAGATAATACTAGATCTTTAATTAGTATCAACATATTTGTGATTTTTTTTATATTTCTTTCTCAAAATACTATCAAAATTTTGTTTTGAATGAAATATAAACCACTCAATCTTTAACGGAACGTAATGGTGATCTTAGATTTTAGTCTAGACAAAAAGTGTGTAGAGTAGTTTCCCTTTACAGAAATGGTGAAAATGACAATTTTTGTTGTTTGCTAGTTGTCGATTTCGAAGAAGACCATAAGTATTGCAAATTTAAATGCACGTCATGTATTCTGGTAAAATGGCAAGAGTAAAACAAAAAAGATACGGGCCTTATGTTATGACTGAACACAGGTCATAAGTCTGAAATATATAAATATTCTGGCTACCACTCCGATCAGCTGCCACCTCACTTAAGCGGGCAAATTGTCTGTTTCCCCTGGCTGGCTGGTTGCGAGAGGTTAGACTGTATTGCACCGTCTTTTACATCTTTATTAAATTTAAAATGGATTATGGCAATTATGTTGGTATGGTCCTTTTAGACTTACAAAAGGTGTTCAACACTGTTGACCATGATATTTTTCTAATAAAACTTGGTGAAACGGGATTTTCAAATGATGTTATTCACTGGTTTCTTGTTTAGATCTTACTTATCTAGCCCTACACAATTGGTCAATGTTTCTGATGTACTGTAATCTAGTGCCAAGGTCACATGGCGGCTCCCCCTTACCCCTCCCCGCCCAGGGTTCAATCTTTGGCTCCCTCCTATTTTTGATTTGTAAATGGTTCGAATAAATTACTCCCGTATGCTGATGACTTGGGTATCTTAGTATTAGGTAAAGACATTGAGTACGTTACTGATGATCTTACTAGTGACCAAAGCTTATCTTGCGAGTCCATAACCTATCAGATTATTAAAAGGGCCAATGCAAAGCTTAAGTTCTTAAGAAAAAGTAAGTTTTAAAATAGGTAAACAAAACAACTTCTGGTTTCTACATAAATTCAGTGTTACTTTGACTATGCTTGTGCCTCCTGGTATTTTGGGTTGAGTAAAAACCTAAACAAGGCAGTCTGAAAGACAGCTAAGTCCCCCACTACTGTTATGGATAGTGAAAGGGTAAACCTTTGACCTTGAGCTGTGACCCTGACCTTGAACTGACATGACTGAATCATGAATTCTGCACATCATCTTGATGAGGTGATCATTTGACCCATGTTTCATGAAAATCCTTCAAAAGGTTTAGGAGATACAGATCTCAAACCTTTGACCTTAAGTGTGACCGTGACCTTGACCTTGAGTTGACATGGCTGACTCATGAGTTCTTGATGTGGTAATCATTTGACCCAAGTTTCATGAAAATCCTTCAAAAGGTTTAGGAGATACAGATCTCAAACCTTTGACCTTAAGTTGTGACTGTGACCTTGACCTTGAGTTGACATGGCTGACTCATGAGTTCTTGATGTGGTAATCATTTGACCCAAGTTTAATGAAAATCCTTCAAGAGGTTTAGGGAATACAGAGTGTACAAAAAATGGAAGGCTTAACTCTTATCGTGCTGGACTCAATTGATTCTGCCTTTGCGACCAATGCAGATCATGATCAGCCTGCACATCCGTACAGTCTGATCATGATCTGCACTGTTCGCCATTCAATCAGTATTTTTTTTGGTAAGCACCCCTTTTATAACTGTTAATGGTACTGTCCAAATTGAAAGATGGACAAATTCATTATAGAAATTTAGCAGGACAAGGGTTAAACCTTTATGACCTTGACCTTGAACCAGTATGGCAGACTCATTAGTTCTGCACATCTTCTTAATGAGCTGATCATTTGACCAAAGTTTCATATGAATCCTTCATGGGGATAAGGAGATACAGAGCAGACACAAAATGGAAGGCTCAAACCTTTGACCCTGAGTTGTGACCTTGACCTTGAGCCAACACAGGTGACTCATGGGTTCTGCACATCGTCTTGATGAGATGATCATTTGACCCATGTTTGATGAAAATCCTTCAAGGGGTTTAGGAGATATGGAGTGGACACGACATGGAAGGCTTAAAGATTTGACCTGGAGTTTTGACTTTGCTTCAGCTGACATGGCTGACTTTGGAGTTCTGCACATCGTCTTGACGAGGTGATCATTTAACCAAAGTTTCATGTAAATCCTTCAAGGGGTTTAGGAGATACGGAGCAGACACGAAAGTGTTAAGGACAGACAGACAGATGGATGGACAGACGGACGGACGGAGACCATTCCTATAACTCCCCACCACTCGTGGCGGGGGATTAAAAATAGGCTTCAAAGCACCCCAAACACAGCCAAAAACTCAAAGGTGTTATTTGTAACAAAAACATGTCTCCCTTCTATGTATTCTAAGGATTGGAGAGGGGCATGTTTGTTGGTATGCAGGGCGAAAGTCAAAACATGAGTTGCAGTTGGTTTTGACGGATTTAAGACATGACGATGAAGGCAGTTTTGTCGAAATCTGTCCAGCAGTTTGACCTGTGAAAGCCTGACAAGATTTTTCTATTTTTAGCTCTGGTGGCCATTTTGTGCAGTGATGTGGAAGTTGCCAGCGATATTCACAACTAGGGTTGGTACTGATCACTCCTGTGAAGTTTAATCAAAATCCAGCCAGCAGTTTTATCTGAGAAAGTCGGGCAAGATTTTTCTATCTTTAGCACTGGCGGCCATTATGTGCAGCGAAGCTGAGTGTTGGCAATATGCACAACTAGGCTTTGTTCTGTTCACTCTTGTGAAGTTTGATCGAAATCCAGCAAGCAGTCTGACCTGTGGAAACTGGACAAGATTTTTCTACTTCTAGCTCTTGTTGCCATTTTGTGTAGCAAAGCTGAACTTGCCAGCCACATACACAACTAGTCTTGGTACTGATCACTACAGTAAAGTTTCTTTGAAATCCGGCCAGCACTTTGACCAGTGAAAGCCAGACAAGCCTTATGCGGATGAACAGACAGACGGCAAAGGCGAAAACAATATGTCTCCCCCCACCTATGGGGGAGACATAGCTATAGTAAATAGTTATAACTTACTCTGTATCCAGCATAGATTATCTGAGCAATACTCCGATGTTTCTTGTCAACAGAAATTGATTCAGGAACTTCTTCAGATTCTAGAAACTCCTTGTGTTTGCATGTGGCCTCTCCTTGTTGCTATAGAAACAAAAACTGAGTATAAGAATATGATGTATAATCTTTTCCATCAGTTCAACTAAGGAAATTTTGCCAAGGTAGTCTTTGGTGAACATTATATTGCCATTTCTATTTCCAGCTATATTAACCATTTTATATCAAGCGGCACAATCATTATCACTGATTAAATTTTACAAAAAGGCCCTGAAGGCCCTGTATCGCTCACCTGATATAGTTTTTGGATCGATTGTCTCACAATCGATCCAAAGTTAACAATACAGAAATTTCCTTACTGCAAACCGAACAAAATAGTGCAGAAAGTAGTTCCATGCCATAGATTTAAAAGTCAACCATCAAAATATAATTATTCTGGCACGACTGCATTTTTAGCTGTCGAATGTCCAAAACAAGAAATTCTTAACGGATTTTTCGATTTTTATTATATACATTTCTGTTTTGTATTTCTGACTGCAGTGACATATTAATGCGCAAAAACTAGGTCACTGCCAAACCTACGATGCCAGCTTTGTTTACAGCACGGACTGTTCCTTAAGACGTTGTTTAAAGATTACAGCTAGCCTAAAAGAATCTTTTTTTGTAGCGATTTTGATCGATAAGATTTTATTGACCTGAAAAAACAAAACAAAAAAAAAAACAGTCCGAGATAGCAAGGGAAACAGCTGTAGTGCGATTAGTCTTTAAAACGTTACCTCCCTTTGTTTCATTTACGTCCTTTGCATACATGTCAGTAATACATTTTTCCACGAATTAAAAGAGGTTAATATCTCATCCCAACTATTCAGATCATCAGGCAGATCATACCATTATTGTAAAACAGACATGCTGATTTAATCTGTATATGCTCTAGACTCTACTGTAGTTTATTAGTATCTGTTTATGCAGGATGAAGGCGTAATTTCGCCCCAGTCAGTTCGTCCCCAATTTTGGAATTGGAAAGAGATACGTTACGTAATACAGAGCAACAGATAAGCTTTCAGAATGAATTGGGTATTACCCCATCATTTTGGTTTTAATTGGGTATTACCTAAAATCAATAGGATATTCTAACACATTTTACCCCCATGATGTTTACTTTTATTGGATTTCCATGCATTCTCATTCCATTTGACTCGCCTTTAATCAGCAGCCATGGATAATTGATTTTTCATTCACTGAACTTTTTTTATTGACACGAACGCTGGAATGTGTAAATTTTATACTAGATTTTTTGTTTACTGCACATATCAAACTGTCCAGTAGTTGGTCCAGTA